>NW_027331921.1:10163226-10253028 GCF_048418815.1 Hemitrygon akajei | reverse complement strand
GAGACTAAGGCAGAGAGACTAAGACAGAGAGAGAATCAGGGGAGAGAGAGAGAGACTGTGAGGAGTTGTTCATTTCACTCGGAGGGAGGGGCTCGCTTTCGTCGGGGAGTTTTGGGAGCTCAGATGGTCTGAATCCTCGGCGATGAGCAGAGAAGTGGGAGGGTCCGACGGTCAAACCAGGAAACAACCGCGGGTGGGGTCTGGGTGTCGAGATGATGAAGTTTCCACCGGTCAACAGGGTCTCTGCATTAGTGACACACAGTCCTCCTATCAATTCTTCTTCACTCGTCTCATCCTTCTCTAATTCCCCTCTTCCACTCGATTCTCCCTCTCTTCTCTTTCTATCCCCTGCATCCCTCCTCCCTCTCTGTAACACTCTCTCTCCTCCCATCACTTACTCTTCTCCCACTCCATGTCCCTTTCTCTCTCCCTCTTTCTTTCCCCCGTCACCTCGGCCTCTGCTTTCTCCCTCTCATCCCTAAATTCTCTGCAAATATTCCCCGCCTCTTCTCCCCTCTCTATACACATTCTCTCCAACATCTGACACTCCCCCTTTTTATCTCCGCTCCTCCCTCTCTGCCCACTGTCACCCAGTTCTCCCACTCTGACTTCCCCCATACTCCCTCATTCTCCACTCCTCCTCTTTCTCCCCACTCTCACAACTCCTCCTCCCGCAATTCTCACCTCCCGAGAACACGCACACTCACACCATCAAACTGCCTCCTGCCCGACACCTCCTCCCCCTGCTCTCGGCCCTCTCTCTTTATCAGCCCTTCATCTGGTGTTAGTTGGTGCCGTTCAAACACCCCTGTAAACACGGGCTTCCTCTGGGAACATTGCTTCTCTTTCTGAGTTCAGGGACGCAGAGAATCCTCGACAGAATGGACGACAGCGAGACTTACATGAACGTGAAATTCACAAAATCCGACTCAGAGGCTCCTTCCCGATGTGGTGGTGGGGGGGTGGTGTTGGTGGCAGAAAGTGATGTGGAGGGAGCTTCACTCTGTCTGACCACGTGAACACTGCATGGTCTAAACATGGCAATCTGATTCTCGCGACTTCCTCTGGAGTAAATTTTTGAGTAGATCTGAGAGGGTGAGAGAGAGAGAGAGAGAGAGAGAGGAGAGAGAGAGAGAGAGGAGAGAGAGAGAGAGAGAGAGAGAGAGAGAGAGAGAGAGAGAGAGAGAGAGGAGAGAGAGAGAGAGGACTGTGAGGAGTTGTTTATTTCACCTCGGAGAGAGGGCGAGAGAGAGAGGGGAGAGAGAGAGAAGGCGAGAGAGTGAGAGGGAGAGAGAGAGGGAGACTAAGACAGAGAGACTAAGACAGAGAGAGAATCAGAGAGAGAGAGAGAGACTGTGAGGAGTTGTTCATTTCACTCGGAGGGAGGGGCTCGCTTTCGTCGGTGGGTTTTGGGAGCGCAGGTGGTCTGAATCCTCGGCGATGAGCAGAGAAGTGGGAGGGTCCGACGGTCAAACCAGGAAACAACCGCGGGTGGGGGGGTGGGTGTCGAGATGAAGAAGTTCCAACCGGTCAACAGGGTCTCTGCATTAGTGACACACCAGTCCTCCTATCAATTCTTCTTCACTCGTCTCATCCTTCTCTAATTCCCTTCTTCCACTCGATTCTCCCTCTCTTCACTTTCTATCCCCTGCATCCCCTCCTCCCTCTCTGTAACACTCTCCTCTCCTCCATCACTTACTCTTCTCCCACTCCATGTCCCTTTCTCTCTCTCTCTTTCTTTCCCCCGTTACCTCGGCCTCTGCTTTCTCCCTCTCATCCCTAAATTCTCTGCAAATATTCCCCGCCTCTTCTCCCCTCTCTATACACATTCTCTCCAACATCTGACACTTCCCCCCCTTTTTATCTCCGCTCCTCCCTCTCTGCCCACTGTCACCCAGTTCTCTCCCACTCTGACTTCCCCCATACTCCCCTCATTCTCCACTCCTCCTCTTTCTCCCCACTCTCACAACTCCCTCCTCCCCGCAATTCTCACCTCCCGAGAACACGCACACTCACAAACCATCAAACTGCCTCCTGCCCGACACCTCCTCCCCCTGCTCTCGGCCTCTCTCTTTATCAGCCCTTCATCTGGTGTTAGTTGGTGCCGTTCAAACACCCCCTGTAAACACGAGGCTTCCTCTGGGAACATTGCTTCTCTTTCTGAGTTCAGGGACGCAGAGAATCCTCGACAGAATGGACGACCAGCGAGACTTACATGAACGTGAAATTCACAAAATCCGACTCAGAGGCTCCTTCCCGATGTGGTGGTGGGGGGGGGTGGTGTTGGTGGCAGAAAGTGATGTGGAGGGAGCTTCACTCTGTCTGACCACGTGAACACTGCATGGTCTAAACATGGCAATCTGATTCTCGCGACTTCCTCTGGAGTAAATTTTGAGTAGATCTGAGAGGGTGAGAGAGAGAGAGAGAGAGAGAGAGAGAGAGAGAGAGAGAGAGAGAGAGATGAGAGAGAGAGAGGAGAGAGAGGAGAGAGAGAGAGGAGAGAGAGAGGAGAGAGAGAGAGAGAGAGAGACTGTGAGGAGTTGTTTATTTCACTCGGAGAGAGGGCGAGAGAGAGAGGGGTGAGAGAGAGAGAAGGCGAGAGAGTGAGAGGGAGAGAGAGAGGAGACTAAGACAGAGAGACTAAGACAGAGAGAGAATCAGAGAGAGAGAGAGAGAGAGACTGTGAGGAGTTGTTCATTTCACTCGGAGGGAGGGGCTCGCTTTCGTCGGTGGGTTTTGGGAGCGCAGGTGGTCTGAATCCTCGGCGATGAGCAGAGAAGTGGGAGGGTCCGACGGTCAAACCAGGAAACAACCGCGGGTGGGGGGTGGGTGTCGAGATGAAGAAGTTCCACCGGTCAACAGGGTCTCTGCATTAGTGACACACAGTCCTCCTATCAATTCTTCTTCACTCGTCTCATCCTTCTCTAATTCCCTTCTTCCACTCGATTCTCCCTCTCTTCACTTTCTATCCCCTGCATCCCTCCTCCCTCTCTGTAACACTCTCTCTCCTCCATCACTTACTCTTCTCCCACTCCATGTCCCTTTCTCTCTCTCTCTTTCTTTCCCCCGTTACCTCGGCCTCTGCTTTCTCCCTCTCGTCCCTAAATTCTCTGCAAATATTCCCCGCCCTCTTCCCCCCTCTCTATACGCATTCTCTCCAACATCTGACACTCCTTTTTATCTCCGCTTCTCACTCTCTGCCCACTGTCACCCAGTTCTCCCTCTCTGACTTCGCCCATACTCCCTCATTCTCCACTCCCCCTCTTTGTCCCCACTCTCACAACTCCTCCTCCCGCAATTCTCACCTCCCGAGAACACGCACACTCACACCATCAAACTGCCTCCTGCCCGACAACCTCCTCCCCTGCTCTCGGCCTGTCTCTTTATCAACACTTCATCTGGTGTTTGTTGCTGCCGGTCAAACTCCCCTGTAAACACAGACTTCCTTTGACAACGGTTGCTTCCCCTTCCTGAGCTCAGAGACGCAGAGAATCCTCGACAGAATGGACGACAGCGAGACTTACATGAATGTGAAGTTCATAAAAACGGACTCGGAAACTCCTTCCCGAGGTAAGGGAGGGGGAGCAGAAATACGTAGCGAGGGAGATTCAATTATTGCTTGACAACGGTGTGGGTGTAATGTGGCGGTGCGGAGGGAGATTCACTCTGTATCTGACCCCAGGAATGTGTATTGGGACAGTGTGGAGGGAGATTCACTCTACGTCAGACCCCGGGAGTGTGAGATGGGATGGTGTGGAGGGAGATTCACTCTGTGTCTGACCCCGGGAGTGTGTGATGGGACGGTGTGGAGGGAGATTCACTCTGTTTCAGACCCCGGGAGTGTGAGATGGGACGGTGTGGAGGGAGAATTCACTCTGTGTCTGAACCTGGGAGTGTGGGATGGGACGGTGCGCTGGGAGCTTCACTCTGTGTCTGACCCTCAATTTTCTGTCCACAGCTGAACCTGATGTATCGTACGCGGAAGTTAATTTCAAGACCCCTTCGGCGCCCCGTGTCCGGACAGATCCAGGTCAGTTTAATCTTTGTTAGTTTGTACCTGTTTAGGTGACGTGTCCGTTCTTGGCGAGATAACTCAGGGCAAACTTTCATTTTACCCTAATGATTCCCTGTTTGAGAATAACACGGACGGAACGCGTGAGAGATGCGTAGAGGGGGGAACTCTCTTTGATGGTCGGTGCGGAGTGTTTGCGCCCTGGGAGGGGCGAAATAGAGGTAGCGCCGTCGGATGGAGTGTGGAAGGAGTGCTGTGGAAAGATGGCATGGTATAGGGCGAGTGGAGGAAGGGGCAATAAGGAGCGAGCTGTGTCTCGCGGAGGTGGTGGAAATGTGTTAGTGTCGTGCTGTTGTGGTGAGGAGGGTGCACAGTGGAAGAGACGGTGAGGAGGGAGTGTGGTATAAAACTTTAACACCTCTCTCCTTTTTCTAACCCCACTCTTTTCTCTCTTTCCCCTTCTCTTACCCTGTCTCCTCTTTGCCTTCCTCCCCTGTTTCTTTCTCACACTTTTCCTCCTGCTGTTTCCCACTGTCCCCTTCTCTTCGCCCTCTCTCATTGCCCCCCGTCTCTCCTCTATCACAGTCACCGTCTCTACCCACTCTCGGTCTTCCCCTCGCACTCTTTCGCTCTATCTCTGCTCACTCTTATAACCCCGTCAGCTCTGCCCGTTCTTCCCACTTCTCTCTGTCGCTGTTTCCCGCTCATCTCCCCTCACACCTTCCCCTCCTGTATTCACCCCCTCTCCCGCTCCCCGACACTCTGCCACCCTCGCTCGTTCCCCACTCGTTGAAATTCTCCTGTTCTCGTTACCACTTCCACCCTCTCCCTTCTCATTCCCCTCCATTCATCTCTCACACCTCTCACTCCGCTCTGCCCCTCTACCCCCTTCCTCTCACTCTCTCCCCTTTCTCTCCCGTTCTCTCTTCCAGTTCTTTCTGTCGCATTTTCCTGTCCGATGCCCGCATCGCGCTCTCCCATCTTTGACCGTCGTTATCGCCTTCTCTCTGTCTCCACCTCTCTGTCCTCTCTCCACCACCCTCACTCTCTCTCGCTCGCTGTCTCACCCCTTCTCTCCTACTCTCTTAAACCCTCTTTCTCTTCCCTCACCCCTCGCTCTTCTCTCTCTCCCCCGACTCCTCACCCAATCTCTACCGCTCTCACCCTCTTTATTAACTGTTCTCTCCTCCCTCTCTCTCCCAGAAGGTGTGACCTCCACTTACTCAGAGCTGAACTTTCGGAGAGAGGAAACCCGCATAGTTGAGGACGAAGATCCTCCCATTTCCTCGGGACCCGGCGGACTGCCAACCACTGCACAAACAGGTCAGAGTTCACAATGATGACGTCAGTCTGCAGGGTCACGTGTTATAGTCGCAAGAGTCCTTGTTTCGAATGCATCTATCTCCTGCACCTGGACCATATCCCTCCATACCCGTCATTCCATGTACCTGCCCAAGTTTTTCTTAAATATTAAAAGTGATCCTGCTTTCATCACTTCATCTGGCAGCTCATTGCACAGTCCCACCGCTCTCTGTGTGAAGAGGCCCCGCCGCATGTTCCTTTACACTTTTCCCCCTTGACCCTTAACCCATGTCCTCTGTTTTTTTCCTCCCCTAGCACAGTGGAAAAATCCTGCTTGCATTATCTCTCTGTATACCCATCATAATATTATAAGACCATACGACAAAGGAGCAGAAGAGAGCTAGTCGGCCCATCGAGTCTGCTCCGCCATTTTATCATGAGCTGATCTATTCTCCCATTTGTTCCCACCCCCCGCCTTCTCTCCATAACCTTTGATGCTCTGGCTACTCAGATACCTATCAATCTCTGCCTTAAATACACCCCATGACCTGAACTCCACTGCCGCCCTCTGGCAAAAAAAAATCTTCACATCTCTGTTCTGAATGGGCGCCCTTCAATCCGTAGGTAATGTCCTCTCGTACTAGACTCCCCCACCATGGGAAACAACTTTGCCACATCCACTCTGTCCATGTCTTTCAACATTCGAAATGTTTCCCCCCACATTCTTCTAAACTCCAATGCGTACAGTACGAGAGCGGTCAAACGTTCCTCAAATGTTAACCCTCTCATTCCCGGATTCATTCCAGAGAATCTCTCCGAACCCTCTCCAACGTCAGCACAGCACTTCTTAAATAAGGAGCCCAAAACTGCACATAGTTTTCCAAGTGCGGTCTTACCAGTGTCTTATAGAGCCTGAACAACACATCCCTGCTCCTAGAACTGAATTATTCCAGAAATGAATTCCAACATTGCATTCCCCTTCTTTACCACCGACTCAAACTGGAGGTTAACCTTAAGGGTATCCTGCACGAGGACTCCCAAGTCCCGTTGCATGTCAGAACTTTGAATTATCTCCCCTTTTAAATAATAGTCTCCCCTTTTATTTCATCAATTAAAGTGCATGACCGTACACTTTCCAACATTGTATTTCATTTGCCTCTTCTTTGCCCATCCCACAATCTCTCCAAGTCTCTCTGCAGACTCTCTGTTTCCTCAGGACTACCGGCATCCCGCCTATCTTTATACCATCAGAAATCATAGCCACAAAGCCATTTATTCCATAATCCAAATCGTTTGACATACAGCGTAGAAAGAAGAGTCCCCAGCACAGACCCCTATGGAACACCACCGGTAACCGGCAGCCAAACAGAATGGATCCCTTTATTCCCACTCTCTGTTTCCTGCCGAACAGCCAATGATCTATCCAAGTAGATATACCTCTTTCAAATTTTCGCTCATTTTTCTACGCTCCAATGCCTTATACAACTTCAACATAACATTCCAACTCTTATACTCAGTACTTTGATTTATAAAGAGCAATTTGCCAAACGCTCTCTTTCCTACCCTATCTACCTGTGACGCCACTTTTAGGGAATTATAGTATCTGTATTCCCAGATCACTATCTTCTACTGCACTCAACAGTGCCCTATAATTTACCTTGTATGAACTACCTTTGTTTGTCCAGCGGAAGAGCAATACCTCACACTTGTCTGCATTAAACTCCATCTGCCATTTTTCAGCCCATTTTTTCAACTGGTCCAATTCCCTCTGCAAGCATTGAAAATATTCCTCACTGTTCACTACACCTCCAAACTCTGTATCATCAGCAAGTTTGATGATCCAATTTACCACATTATGATCCAGATCATTGATATAGATGACGAGTAAAAATGGACCCAGCACTGATCCCTGTGGCACACCACTAGTCACAGGCCTCCATTCAGAGAAGCAATCATCCATTACCACTGTCTGGTTTCTCCGTTGGGCCAATGTCTAATCCAATTTACTACCTCACCATGTATATGTAAGAGGTTTCTTCGTACTTTATGTTACCGCGACTGCGACCTACGGACTGAATCTTCCTAACGAACCTGCCATGTGGGAGCTTGTCAAAGGCCTTACTGATTCCATATAGACAACATCCACCGCCTTCCCCTCATTCACTTTTCTAGTAACTTGCACGAAAAACCGTATTAGATTGGTTAAACATGCCCTACCACGCACTAACCATGTTGACTCTCCCTAATGAGTCCCTGTCTATCCAAATACTTGTAGATTCTAACCCTTAGAACTCCTTCCAATAATTTTCCTACTCCTGATGGTAACTTTACCGGCCTATAATTTCCCAGATTTTTTTTAGAGCCTTTTTTTTTAAAATAACGTAAAAACGGAAGAGCTATCCTTCAATCCTCCGGCACCTGATCCGTGGATACGGACATTTAAAATATTTCTGCCAGGGTCTCTGCAATTGCAACATGAGTCTCCTTCAGGGTCCGAGGGTAAACCCTGTCAGGGCCTGGGGATTTATCCACTCTGAATTGCCTGAACACCGGTCTCCTTCAGGGACCGAGGGTAAACCCTGTCAGGGCCTGGGGATTTATCCACTCTAACTTGCCTCAACACCCGTCTCCTTCAGGGACCGAGGGTAAACCCTGTCAGGGCCTGGGGATTTATCCACTCTGACTTGCCTCAGCACCAGCCTCCTTCAGGGACCGAGGGTAAACCCTGTCAGGGCCCGGGGATTTATCCACTCTGACTTGCCTCAACACCAGTCTCCTTCAGGGACCGAGGGTAAACCCTGTCAGGGCCTGGGGATTTATCCACTCTGACTTGCCTCAACACCCGTCTCCTTCAGGGACCGAGGGTAAACCCTGTCAGGGCCTGGGGATTTATCCACTCTGACTTGCCTCTACACCAGTCTCCTTCAGGGACCGAGGGTAAACCCTGTCAGGGCCCGGGGATTTATCCACTCTGACTTGCCTCAACACCAGTCTCCTTCAGGGACCGAGGGTAAACCCTATCAGGGCCCGGGGATTTATCCATTCTGACAAGCCTCAACACCAGTCTCTTTCAGGGACCGAGGGTAAACCCTGTCAGGGCCTGGGGATTTATCCACTCTGACTTGCCTCAACACCAGTCTCCTTCAGGGACCGAGGGTAAACCCTGTCAGGGCCTGGGGATTTATCCACTCTGACTTGCCTCAACACCAGTCTCCTTCAGGGACCGAGGGTAAACCCTGTCAGGGCCTGGGGATTTATCCACTCTGACTTGCCTCAACACCAGTCTCCTTCAGGGACCGAGGGTAAACCCTGTCAGGGCCTGGGGATTTATCCGCTCTTACTTGCCTCAACACCCGTCTCCTTCAGGGACCGAGGGTAAACCCTGACAGGGCCTGGGGATTTATCCACTGTGACTTGCCTCAACACCAGTCTCCTTCAAGGACCGAGGGTAAACCCTCTCAGGGCCCGGGGATTTACCCACTCAGACAAGCCTCAACACCAGTCTCCTTCAGGGTCCGAGGGTAAACCCTATCAGGGCCTGGGGATTTATCCACTCTGACTTGCCTCAACACCAGTCTCCTTCAGGGAACGAGGGTAAACCCTGTCAGGGCCCGGGGATTTATCCACTCTGACTTGCCTCAACATCAGTCTCCTTCAGGGACCGAGGGTAAACCCTATCAGGGCCTGGGGATTTATCCACTCTGACTTGCCTCAGCACCAGTCTCCTTCAGGGACCGAGGGTAAACCCTGTCAGGGCCCGGGGATTTATCCACCCTGACTTGCCTCAACACCAGTCTCCTTCAGGGACCGAGGGTAAACCCTGTCAGGGCCCGGGGATTTATCCACTCTGACTTGCTTCAACACCAGTCTCCTTCAGGGACCGAGGGTAAACCCTGTCAGGGCCTGGGGATTTATCCACTCTGACTTGCCTCAACACCAGTCTCCTTCAGGGACCGAGGGTAAACCCTGTCAGGGCCTGGGGATTTATCCACTCTGACTTGCCTCAACACCAGTCTCCTTCAGGGACCGAGGGTAAACCCTGTCAGGGCCCGGGGATTTATCCACTCTGACTTGCCTCAACACCAGTCTCCTTCAGGGACCGAGGGTAAACCCTGTCAGGGCCCGGGGATTTATCCACTCTGACTTGCCTCAACACCAGTCTCCTTCAGGGACCGAGGGTAAACCCTGTCAGGGCCCGGGAATTTATCCACTCCGACTGGTCTCAACACCAGTCTCCTTCAGGGACCGAGGGTAAACCCTGTCAGGGCCCGGGGATTTATCCACTCTGACTTGCCTCAACACCAGTCTCCTTCAGGGACCGAGGGTAAACCCTGTTAGGGCCCGGGAATTTATCCACTCTGACTTGCCTCAACACCAGTCTCCTTCAGGGACCGAGGGTAAACCCTGTCAGGGCCCGGGGATTTATCCATTCTGACTTGTCTCAGGACAGCAATCACCTCCTCCTCTTCAACCTCTATAGGTTCCATGACCTCACTACTTGTTTCCCTCATTTCCATCGGCACCTTTTCAGTTTCCTTAGTAACTACAGATACGAAAAAGATTTAAGATCTCCCCCATTTCTTTTGCTTCCATACGTAGCCGACCACTCTGATTTTCAAGAGGACCAATTTTATCCCTTACTACCCTTTCGCACTTAATATACCTGCAGAAGCTGTAAAAAATTTTCTTCACCTTGACTGCCAGAACAACCTCATGTCTTCTTTAAACCCTCCTGATTTCTTTCTTAAGCATTTTCTTGCACATTTTATACTCCTGAAGAATTTCATTTGCTCCTTGATCCTATACATTTCATACATTCTCTCTTTTTCTTTATCAGAGTTCTAATATCCCTAGAGAACGAAGGTTCCTTAATCTCATTCAATTTGCCTTTAGTCCTGACAAGAACATACAAACTCTGCACTCTGAAAAGTTCTCTTTTGACGGCCTCCCACTTATCAATCACATCCTTGTCAGAGAACAACCTGTCCCAAACCACGCGTTTTAGTTACTTTTTCATTTCATCAAATTTGGCCTTTTTCCCAGTTTAGAACTTCAACCCGAGGACCAGATCTATCTTTATCCATGATTAAGTTGAAACTAATGGCGGTATGATCACCGTCCCTCGGTGTTTCCCCACACAGACTTCCGTCACCTGTCCTAACTTGTTTCCCAATAGGAGATCTAAAACTGCACCGTCTCTAGTTGATACCTCCATATATTGATATAGAAGACTTTGCTGAAGACATTATACAAACACTAAACCGTCTGGAACTTTAACAGTTTTGGAGCCACGATCAATATGTGGAAAATTAAAATACCCTACTATCACAACTTTATGTTTCCTGCAGTTGTCTGCTGTCTCTCTGCAGATTTGCTCCTCCAGTTCTCACTGACTATTGTGTGGTCTATAATACAACCCCATTAATGTGGTCATCATGTCTTTCCTGTTTCTCAGCTCCACCCATATGGCCTCGGTAGCCGAGCGCTCTAATCTGTCCTGCCTGAGCACTGTTGTAACATTTTCCCTGACTGGCAATGTCACCACCCCCGCCCCCACCCTTCATCCCTCTGCCTCTATCATGTCTGAAACATCGGAAACCTGGAACATTAAGCTGCTGTCCTGCCCCTCCTGTAGCCAAGTTTCACTAATGGCTATGATGTGATAATTCCTCGTGTCAATCCACGCCCTCGGCTTGTCTGCCTTCCGGACAATCCTCCTCGCACTGAAATAGACACGCCTCCGAAGATTGTAACACCCATACACAACACTTCTATTTCTGACTTTGCATGAACTTTTAACACAATTTATTTCCACCCCCGCTCCATGATTTGCTTTGGCCCTTCGGTTCCCACCCCCCTCCAAATCTAGTTTAAACCCTCCCCATTCAGCGCTCGTGGTTTATACGTCTCTGTGAGGTCACCACTACGTTCCAAGAATTAAATTCCCAACCTGCCCGACCTCTCTGCACAAATCAGTCCCTCGAGAATAGACAACATCCTCGTTCTCCTCCTTCGCTCTCCTCCACTTTCACATTACCCACCCCACACTCTCTGCCTCTCCCGTACACCCTTATCCCCCTCCTCCACCAATCTCCTCCTCTACTCGGTTCCCGATTCGCCCCAACCACTCTCTTAAAAAAAACTTTCATCGTCTTTGCCCTTCTATCTCCCCATCTCCCCTCTCTTCCTGCTCCGCCCCACTCTCCTCCCCTATTATCTCCCCTCCTATTCTCCTTCCCCCTCTCTCGTCCCTGTCTACTTCCTTTCGCACTAACACCTCCTCACTCCCTCAGCTCTCTCTCCTCCTCGTCATCGACTCTCACCTCAATCCTGTGCTCTCTGTCTCCCGGCACCCCGTAGTGTACGATCTGAGACCTTGTTAATGTCTAGGTAGATTACATCTACTCCCCGTGCCTGATCCGTCCTTCCAGATCAAAGTAGCCCGACAGCTCTCCCTGGGTCTCACGCCATCCAGTACCTCTCTCCCTCCTCCATCTTCCACCGTCCTTACTTCCCCACTCCCTCCCTCTCTCATCAGTCAATTCTTGCCCCGTCTCTCCCTCCCTTCCTTTCTTCCATCTCCCAGAGTGATCTGCCATCTGGGATCTTGTGACTGCACTTTAGTGTACATTTTATCTGGCATCAGGACAGGCGGGTCATCCGCAATCAAATCGGTCTGTCTATTCGCCCTAGGCCTCACCCCATTATGCAGAACAGCCCAACAAATGCCTTACTGAAGTCCCTGCACATCATGTCAAATACACTGTCACATCAGCCGTCTTGGTGCCTCTCTCCAAAGATGGAAAACTGCCATGTTCCCTCCGTGGACACTTGTCTACACTTCCTGCTGCTTCGGTGCAGCAGTCAGATTAACCACAGACCCCTACCCAACCCGGACTCCCTCCCATCGGGGTGGGGTTTGGTGGGGTTGAGATATCAGATTATCGAAAGGTCCACTAGAGCGATCAGATGGACTCCTGACCTCACGATCGACCTCGTAGTGGCCCCTTGCACCTTATCGTCTTCCTGCACTGCCCTCTCTCTGTAACTGTGACGCTTCACTCTGCATTCTGTGATTGTATTACGCTGCTCGACAACTATGAAAGGATTTGTGTCTCTGGATGTAACTGGGACCTCGCCTGTCCGTGATGTACATAAATGATCTGGATTAAATTGTAGAGAGGTGCTTTAGACACATAAAAAACATAGAAACCATACAGCACAATATAGGCCCTTCGACCCACAAAGCTGTGACGAACATGTCCCCACCTAAGAACCACCAAGGCTTAACCTATAGCCCTCTGTTCTTCTCAGCTGGATGTAGCTATCCTGGAGGCCTATAAAGAACGTATCATTTCCACATTCACCACCGCCGCCGGTAACCCATTCTACGCACTCACCACTCTCTGTGTAAAAAACTTACCTCTGACACCTCTTCTACACCTACTTCCCAGCACCTTCAAACTATTCCCTCTCGTGTTAACCATTTCAGTCCTGAGAAAAAGCCTACATTATCTATACGATCAATGTCTCTCCTTATCTTGTGCACCACTATCAATTCATCTCTCATCCTCCATCGCTCCATGGAGAAAAGGCCGAGTTCACTCGCTCTATTCTTATAAGGCATGCTCCCCAATCCAGGCAACATCGTTGTAAATCTCTTACGGTTTCCAGGTCCTTCATATAGTGAGAAACATTGAAAACCTGCAGCACAATACAAGCGTTTCGGCTCACAAAGTTGTCCCGAACATGTCTCTACCTTAGCAATTACTAGGCTTACCGATAGCCCTCTATTTTTCTACGGTCCATGTATCTATCCAAAAGGTTCTTAAATGACCCTATCGTGTCCGCCTCCAGCACCGTTGCCGGCAGCCCATTCCATGCACTCACCACTGTCTGCTTAAAACACTTACCCCTGACATGTCCTCTGCACCTACTCCCCAGCACGTTAAACGTGTGTCCTCTTGTGGCAAGCATTTCAGCCCTGACACGACTCATCCTCCGTCGCTCCAAACAGAAAACACCGAGTTCACTCAACCTGTTCTCATAAGGCATGCTCCCCAATCCAGGAAACATCCTCGAAAATCTCATTTGAATCAATTCTATAGATTCCAAATCCTTCCTTTAGTGAGTCAACCAGAACTGAGCACAGTACTCCATCTGGGGTCTGAACAGTGTCCTACATAACTGCAACATTACCTCTTAGCTCCTAAATTCAATTCCACGATCGATGACGGACAATTTGCCGTATTTCTTTTCTAACCACCGAGCCAACCTAGGTAGCAGCTTTGAGTGTCCCATGGACTCAGACCCGAAGATCCCTCTGATCCTCCACACTGCCAAGAGTCTTACCATTAATACTATGTTCTGCCATCATATTTGACCTACCGAAATGAACAACCCCTCACACTTATCTGTGTGGAACTCCATCGGACACTTCTCAGCCCAGTTTTGCATCCTATCGATGTCCCGCTGTAACATCGGACAACTCCACACTATCCACAACACCTCCAACCATAGTGTCAACAGCGAAATTATTAACCCTTTCCCTCCACTTCCTCATCCAGGTTATTTATAAAAATCACAAAGGGTAGGTGGCCCAGATCAGATCTCTGAGGCACACCGCTAATCATAGGAGTCCATGCAGAATATGACCCTTCCACAAGCGTAATTTGCCTTTTGCGGGCAAGCCAGTTATTGATCCACAAAGCAATATCCCCTTGGATCCCATGACTTATTACTTTCACAATAAGCCTTGCATGTGGTATCATATCAAATACCCTGCTAAAATGCATATACACTACATCTGCGGCTCCACCTTCATCAATGTGGTTAGTCACGTCCTCAAAAAACACTATCCGACTCGTGAGGCACGACCTGCCCTTGACAAAGCCATGATATCTATTCCTATTCATATTAGACCTCTCAAAATGTTCATCAATCCTGCCTCTCAGGATCTTCTCCATCAACTAAGCAACCACGATAGTAAGACTCACTTGCGTATAATTTTGTGAGCTGTCCCTCCTCCATTTCTTAAAGAAGGGAACAACATTTGCAAGCCTCCAATCCTCCGGAAATCCTCCCGTCCTCATTGATGATGTAAAGGTCATTGCCAGAGGCTCAGCAATCTCTTACCTCGCTTTCCACAGTAGCCTGGGATACATCCCACCCGGTCCCGGTGACTTGTCCAACTTGATATTTTCCAAAAGCTCCAGCACATCCTCTTTCTTAATTTCTACATTCTTTAGCTTTTTAATCCACTGCAAGTCATCCCTTCAATCTCCAAGATCATTTTCCGTAGTGAATACAGAAGCAAATATTCATTCAGAACCTCCTCTACTTCCTCCGGTTCCTATACACATTTCCATCGTCTCACTGGATTTGTCCTATTTTCTCACGTCTCATCCTCTTGATCTCAAAATACTTATAGAATGTCTTGGGGTTTTCCTTAATTCTGACCGCCAAGACCTTCTCATGGCTCCCTCTGGCTCTCCTAATCTCACTCTTAAGCTCCTTCCTGCTCGCCATAATTTTTTCTAGATTCGTATCATTACCTCGTCTTTCTAACTTTCGTACTGTCTTCTCTTCATCTGATGTGATATACAACAGCCTTTGCACACCACGGTTCCTGCACCCGACCTATCATCTTCATCCTTTCCATGTCTCTGTGGAACGCACCTACCCAGAGCCCCACACAAGAACACCCTGAACTTTGCCACATTTCTTCCGTACGTTTCCCTGCGAACATCTGTTTCCAATTCAAACTTCCAACTTTGTGCCTGATAGTTCCCTTTAATCCAATTAAACGTTTCCCTAACTTGTCTGTGTCTATCCCTCTCCAATGCTATGGTAAAGGAGATAGAATTGTGATCAGTATCTCCAAAATGCTCTCCCACTGAGAGAGCTGACACCTGACCAGGTTCATTTCCCAAAACCAGTTCAAGTGCAGCCTCTCCTCTTGTAGGAATATTTACATTTTGTGTCAATAATCCTTCCTGAACACACTTAATAAACTCCACCCCATCTAAACACCCTCACTCTAGGAAGATGCCAATCAATAGTTGGGAAATTAAAAACTCCCACCAAAGCAATCCAGTTGTTATTACTCCTTTCCAGAATCTGTCTCCCTCTCTGCTCCTCGATGTTCCTGTTACAATTGGATAGTCCATAGAGTTATTGACCCCTTCCTATTTCTAACGTACACGCACAGAGATTCCGCAGACAACTCCTCCATGGTGTCCTCCTCTTCTGAAGCGGTGTCTGTTTCCCTGATCAACAGTGCCATGCCCCCACCTTTTGTTTTTCCTTCCTCCCTATCTTTTCTGAAACATCTTAACCCGGCACTTGAAGTTGTCATTCTCTACCACCTGACTATACTCCCTCTCGCACTGTCTCCAAGCTTTCTCTATCTGTGCACCAGACTCTCTTTCCTCTGTCACTTCAGTTCGGTTCCCAACCCCTAGCAATTGCAGGTTAAACTCTCCCCAGTAGCCTTAGCAAACGTCGGATTCAGGTGCAAACCCATCTTTTTTGTACAGGTCACCCTGGTCCCAAAAGAGCTCCAAATGATCCAGAAATCTGAATTCCTGTCCACTGCTCAAATCCCTCAGCCACGCATTTATCTTCGACCTCATTCTATTCCTATTCTCACTGTCACGTGGCTCAGGCAGGAACTACCTTTGAGGTTCTTCTTCCTAACTTTTTTCCCTAACTCCTTCAGGACCTCCACCCTTTTCCTGCCTTTGTCGTCGCTACCGATATGTACCGCGATCTGTTCTCCCTCCCATTTCAGGATATCGTGGACGCGATCAGAAACATCCCGGACACTGGTACCTGGGAGGCAAACTACCATCCGCGTTTCTTTCTGCGTTCACAGAATCTCCTATCTGACCCCCCACCTACAGAGTCCCCTATCGCTGCTGCATTCCTCTTCCTTTCCCTACACATCCGATCCACAGGACCCGACTCTGTTACAGAGGCGCGACCACTGTTGCTTCCTCCAGGTAGGCCGTCCCCACCCAACAGTAATCAAGCAGGAATACTTATTGTTAGTGGGCACAGCCACTGGGGTACTCTGTAATACCTGATTCTTGCCCTTCCCTCTCCTGACTGTCAGTAGGGTTAGTAGGTTTGCAGATAATACGAGGAAAGTTAGTGTTGTGGGCAGCGTAGAGGACTGACAAAGAATTCAGTATGGATCGGTTTACTCCTGATACCTCCCCTGTACCTACTTCCAAGCACCTTAAAAGCATGTCCTCTCGTGCGAGCCATTGCAGTCCTGGGAAAAAGCCTCTGACTATCCACACGATCAATGTCTCTCATCATCTTGTACACCTTTATCAGGTCACCTCTCATCCTCCGTCGATCCAAGAAGAAAAGGCCGAGTTCAGTCAATTCTCATAAGGCGTGCTCCCCAATCCAGGCAACATCCTTGTAAATCTCCTCTGCACCTTTTCTATGGATTACACGTCTTTCCTATAATGAGGCGACCAGATCTGAGCACAGTACTCCATGTAGGGTCTGAACAGGGTCCTATAGAGCTGCAACATTACCTCTCGGCTCCTATATTCAATTCCACGATTGTTGATGGCCAATGCACCGTACGACTTCTTAACCACAGAGACAACCTGTGCAGCTGCTTTGAGCTAGGACCCCAAGATCCTGCTGATTCTCCACATTTTCAAGACTTTTATCATTAATACTAAATTCTGCCATCCGATTTGAACTATCAAAATGAACCACTTCACACTTAACTGGGTTGAACTCCATCTGCCACTTCTCAGCCCAATTTTGAATCCTATCAATGTCCCGCTGTAACCTCTGACAGCCTTCCAACTATCCACAACACCCCTAAACATTGTGTCGTCAGTAAACTTACTAACCCATCTCTCCACATCTTCATCCGGTTCATTTATAATAGTCACGAAGAATAAGGGTCCCAGAGCAGATCCCTGAGGCACTCCACTGCTGACCGACTTCCATGCAGAATATGACCCATCTACAATCACTCTTTGCCTTCTGTGGGCAAGCCAGTTCTGGATCCACAAGACAATATCCCCTTGGATAACATTCCTCCTTACTTTCTCAGTACAACAGGCATGGGCTACCTTATAAAATGCTTTGCTGAAACCCATATACACTACATCATCTGCCCTTCCTTCATTAATGAGTTTAGACACATCCCCACAAAAATTCAATCAGTCTCGTAAGGCACGATCTGCCTTTTACAAAGCCATGCTGACTCCTAATTATATCATTCTTCTCCATCAACTTACCAACCACTGACGTAAGACTCATTGCTCTATAATTTCCTGGGCTATCTCTTCTCCCTTTGTTGAATAAAGGAACAACATCCGCAACCTAGCAATCCTCCGGACCCTCCCACATCTCCATTGATGATGCAAAGATCATCGCCAGAGCCTCAGCAATCTCTTCCCTCGCCTCCCACGGTTTCCTGGGGTATATTTCGTCCGGTACCGGCGACTTATCAAACTCGATGCTTTCTTAAAGCTCCATTCCATCCTCTTTCTTAATATCTACATGCCGACATACTCAGATTTTTCAGTCTGCTGCAAGTCATCACTACAATCACTAAGATAATGAGGTAAAGTATTCATTAAGTAGCTCCTATGGTCTTAATTAAGTATTTATTATCATCCTATGTTCGTATGGTCTCTCCACAGCTGCGCAAGAACGGGAGTCGAAAGTGAAGATCGGAAATAGACCGTACCGTCTGATCTGTCTACTCTGCCTAGTTACAGCCGCCCTCATCGTGACAGTGGCCGGTCTCTCGATCCATGGTGAGTGGAACGGACTCCGGGTGGAGACACACCGTAACTAAAGAAAGTAGAATATACTGAGACTGTAAAATGAAACCAACAATCCAACCGCTTACTGTAACACCGATGGAAGAAGGCAGCATACATGAGGTTTAGGAAGCAAGGATCAGATGGGTCTATTGAGGAACATAGGGTATCAAGAAAAAGAGATTAATAAGGGTCTGTGGACAGAAAGAAGGGAGCAAGAGAAGGTCTTGGCGTGTGGGGTACAGGAAAACCACAAGGTTTTTAGAAGTACCCCAAACCATTACCCAGGCAGTATCACCCCTGAACATAATACCGATGCACCACTTACTGAGGCAATTACCCAGAGCTCACCCTGACACAGGCAAACCCCTTAACAGATACCGACACCTAAATTCAAAAAGAGACCGACATAGTACTCTCAATGTACTCTCCATAGTACCGTCGCACAGCTCAGCGTGACCCTCTCACACCCACCGTGGCCATGGCATGTCTCTCACCGTGACACCGCATACCCCGCTCTGTGAGATCAGCACAACTTGAACAGATATTCCAGCAACCGTGACACCACCAGGCCCCTCACTCGACATTTCCCATGCCTTGCAATCGGCACACCTCTCGCCGGGGCACAGGAACTCCTATCACAGTGACACGGACACGTCCCTCACAGCAACTCGGACATGCCCCGCACGATACTGACGCAGACCCCCATGTTAACAACAAAACCTTCACCGGGACATTGATATACCACCCAGCGTGACACAGATACGCCCTTCAAGGTGGTGTCGACTCCTCTCGCTGTGCCCCCAGCATATCCTTCACTGTGACACCCTTCACCGTGACACTGACACAACACACTCTGTGACCCGTTCGGTAGCGTGACGCTGACTCACGTGTCAGTGTAAACACTAAGCATCCTTTACTATCTCTCTCAGTATTACAGATTCGTCAGTCTCAGATCACATGCGACCAAAACCACCGGCTCCTTCGGGAAGAGATCGACAGGACCCAGCGCCAATGTCGACTACAAGTCCATGAGTTAAACTCAACCCTGGAATCCACAATATCCGAGAATTCCCTCCTGAATCTGACCCAGAGAATTTGTCTGAAGAATCTCTCTGCGCTCAGCTCGAATCTAACCAGTTTTAAACGAATGCACAGCGATCTCTGTCACCAGTTCACTGAGATGGAAACGAAGTACAGATCTGTCAACGAAACCAAGGCTCAAATCTGTGAATTGTTGACCAGCAGAAGAGGTGAGGCATCATTCCCCTCTTTCACCCGCTCCTCATCACAGGGCAGGCATAGAGAGAGGAAGCGTCACTCTGTGCTTGACATCGTGACTGTGTGTAGGGATGGTATGGAGGATGATTCACTCTGTGTTTGATATGGTGAGTGTGTGACAGGGTTGCGTGGAGGAAGTTTTAATTTGTCACTGAATGCAGGAGACTGTGATGGGACGTTGTGGAGTTGGATTCACTCTGTTAACCACGGGATTGTGAGACGTAACATTATAGCTTCACTCGTTGTCTCACTGCGGGAATGTCTGATGGGAGAGTATGGATTCAGCTTCACACTGTGTCTGACAGCGGGATTGTGTGATGGGACAGTGCCCAGAGAGATTCAGTCCATGTCTGAATCCTGAAGTCTTTTATGGCACCGTGGAGAGAGAGCTTCACTCTGAATCCGGGAGTTGGTGACGGGACGGTGCAGCGGGTGCTTCACCCTGTGTCGGAATCCGGGAGTGTGCGATGGGATCGTGGAGAGACAGCTTCAATCTGTGTCTGATCCTTTGATTGACAGATTGGACGGTGCAGAGGGGTATTCACTCTGTGTATCATTCCGGATGTGAGTGATGGGACGGTGCAGAGGGGTCTTCACTCTGTGTCTCATTCCTGATGTGAATGATGGGACCGTGCAGAGGGGCCTTCACTCTGTGTCTCATTCCTGATGTGAATGATGGGACCGTGCAGAGGGGTCTTCACTCTGTGTCTCATTGCTGATGTGAGTGATGGGACCGTGCAGAGGGGTCTTCACTCTGTGTCTCATTCCTGATGTGAATGATGGGACCGTGCAGAGGGGTCTTCACTCTGTGTCTCATTCCTGATGTGAGTGATGGGACCGTGCGGAGGGGTCTTCACTCTGTGTCTCATTCCTGATGTGAATGACGGGACCGTGCAGAGGGGTCTTCACTCTGTGTCTCATTCCTGATGTGAATGATGGGACCCAGCAGAGGGGTCTTCACTCTGTGTCTCATTCCTGATGTGAATGATGGGACCGTGCAGAGGGGTCTTCACTCTGTGTCTCATTCCTGATGTGAGTGATGGGACCGTGCAGAGGGGTCTTCACTCTGTGTCTCATTCCTGATGTGAGTGATGAGACCGTGCAGAGGAGTCTTCACCCTGTGTCTCATTCCTGATGTGATGGGACAGTTCAGAGAGAGCTTCGCTCTGTGACTCGCCAGGGTGCGTGGGATGGGACGTACGGAAGGAGATTCACACTGTGTTAGACTCGGAAATATGTGATTGGACCGTGTGGAGGGGCTTCCCTCTGCGTCTGACACTTTGCTCTGTAGTGTGTTGAGAAGCTGTAGAGGGAGAATCACTCCCCCTCTGACATTTGTCATCGGTGCTGAGGGAGTTTATTTCCGTGTCTGACCGCTGGGGTGTGTGATGGGGCCGTGGAGAGAGATTCACAATGTGTTTGACCAAGGCTGTGTGTGACCGAACTTTGTGGAGGGATCTAAATTCTGTTGTCAGCGAGTGTGTGATGTTGTGGAGGGAGAATCACTCTGTGTCTGACCCCGGGATAATGTGATGAGACGGTGCGAATGGAGCCTCACACTGATTCTGACCCTGTGCGTGTGTCATGGGAGAGTGAGAAAGAGCTTCACTTCATGTCTTTCTCTGGCTGTCAGTAATCGGACGGTGCTGAAGCAGCTACACAGTGTCTGATCCCTGGAGTGTGCGACTGGATACTATGACAGTAGTTTAACTCCGTGTCTCATCCCCGTTATTGCAGTAGGAGGGTGTGAAGGGAACTTAATTCTGTGTCTGACCCCCGGAGTGTGTGATGGGACGGTGTGGAGTGATCCCTATACTTTGACTAACTCCCGGACGGACGGAGGAGATTCACTGTTACATGTTCTTGAATTCCAGGGCAAGAGTTTTCCCAGGACTGGATCAAAACTGCAGACCGGTGTTATTTCATATCCACGTTTGAAGCGTCCCACGATGAGGCGAAACAGCATTGTTTTAACTCAGATTCAAATCTTCTTGAAATAAATTCAAAACAGGAAAAGGTATGTGTCAGATCGAAAGAATATAGATGAACACCAGAGTGAAGATCCCTGCACTCCATCTGATGACAGAATCACGGGGTCAGATACAGTGAGGCGTTCACTCCACACCATCCCATCACACACTCCCGGGGTCAGACACAGGAGAAGCTCCCTCCACAGCGTCGCATCACTCTCTTGCGGGGTCAGGCTTATTCAGAAATTCAGAAGGCATGGGATCCAGGGAAGTCTGGCCAGGTGGATTCAGAATTGGCTTGCTTGCAGAAGGCAGAGGGTCGTGGTGGAGGGAGTACATTCATATTGGAGGGTTGCGACTAGTGGAGTCCCACAAGTATCTGTTCTGGGACCTCTACTTTTTGTGAGTTTTATTAACGAGCTGGATGTGGGGGGGGGGGGGTAGAAGGGTGGGTGGGCAAGCTTGCAGACGTCTCAAATGTTGGTGGTGTTGTGGATAGTGTAGAGGATTGTCGAAAATTTCAGAGAGACTTTGATAGGATGCAGAAGTGGGCTGAGAGGTGGCAGATGGAGTTCAACCCGGAGAAGTGTGAGGTGGTACACTTGGGAAGGACAACCTCCAATGCAATGAACAAAGTAAATGGCAGGATACTTGGTAGTGTGGTGGAGAAGAGGAATCTGGGGGTACATGTCCACAGACCCCTGAAAGTTGCCTCACAGGTAGATATGGTAGTTAAGAAAGTTTATGGAGTGTTACCTTTCATTAGTCGAGGGATAGAGTTTAAGAGTCGCGATGAAATGATGCAGCTCTATAAAACTCTGGTTAGGCCACACTTGGAGTACTGTGTCCAGTTCTGGTCGCCTCACTATAGGAAGGATGTGGAAGCATTGCAAAGGGTACAGAGGAGATTTATCAGGATGCTGCCTGGTTGAGAGAGTATGCATTATGATCAGAGATTAAGGGAGCTAGGGCTTTACTCTTTAGAGAGAAGGATGATGAGAGGAGACATGATAGAGGTGTACAAGATATTAAGAGGAAATGATAGAGTTGACGGCCAGCGCCTCTTCCCCAGGCGCTCAGTACAAGAGGACATGGCCTTAAGGTCAGGGGATGGAAGCTCAAGGAGGATATTAGCGGAAGATTTTTCACTCAGAGAGTGGTTGGTGCGTGGAATGCACTGCCTGAGTCAATGGTGGAGGCAGATGCACTAGTGAAATTTAACAAAATACTAGACAGGTACATGGCGGAATTTAAGGTGGGAGGATACAGGGGAGACAGGGTTTGAGGGTCGGCACATCATTGTGGGCCGAAGGGATTGTAATGTTCTGTACTATTCTATGTTCTATTTTCTATGTTCAGTCATAAATTGACGCTTCTTAAAATGTGCTTGCATTCAGTCATTAATGATAGGAATTTAATTTCGCAGAAGTTTGTCACGAAAGCTGTACAAGGCCAAAGCAGTTCATACTGGATTGGAAAATGCCAAAACGGGTGAGATTTGGGGTCATGCAAGGTTTTGAGGACAGAGTTCGTCGTGGGATTAGTTTGAGGATTGATACAGGATGCGAGAAGGGATTGGGCAGGGCGATACATTTGTGGACTGACACAGGCTGCGAGAGGAAGCGGGCTGGGGATTAGTTTGCGGACTGACAAATTCTGTGGGTAGAGTGTGGGATTTGGTAGCATTTTGGGGACAGAAAAAGGTCTGTGGTGAGAGTGTGGCACGGTTGGATTAGTTTAGGGACTGACTCAGGTCTGCGGGAAGGAAATGTGTCAATGGGAGTATTTTGGGGACGGGAACTGTGGGGGGTGTGGCTGTGGGATTAATATGGGACGCACAAATCTGTGGGAGAGAGTGGGCAATTGGATTACTTTGGGAACCGACGCGGGATGTTGGTAGAATGTATGTAGTTGAATAAAGTTATGGACTGACGTGGGCTGTGGGTAGAGAGTGGGAAGTGCAAGTATTTGGGGGACCGACACAGGGACGTGGGGAGAAAATGGGGCAGTGGGTGTACTTTGACCTTGTACTGATCTGCGGGGTGAGAGTGGGAGGTCAGAGGACTTTGGGGTATAAAGCAGGCCTGTGGAGAGAGAGTGGGTCAGTGGGAGTATTTTGGAGACTGACACAGGGCTGTGGTGGGAAAGTGGGGTTGTGGGAGATGTTGGCGTGACACAGGTCAACGGCGAGGGAGGGCATCAGTGATTTTGGAGATGTTGGGGACTTCCACAGTTCAATGGTGAGGGAGCGTGTCACATATTTTAGGGATTGACACAGCTCTGTCCCTTTTGAAATTGATTAACCCTCCTTGACAGGAAAGTGGTCTCGAAAGTGGTGTACCATATGAACGCTGGAAAGTTCAAATGCAGTGAATGTGAATGGTACAATCGGCTTTACCCTTGCAATCATGATCATCACCGCTTCATCTGCGAGACGTCTGCACCTTTGTGCCCAGACACTTCTGAAATGATCCAGGATTTCTGTCAACAGCCAGTGGGTTGGACTTGAATTAAATGCAACACCCAATTTCTTGCCCAGTGCTCTTACCGACCACACTACCCCATTCGCGCTGCCCCTCACCATAACCCTATTCTCCTCTTTCCTTCTATCGAACTCTTACTTGCCATCTCTCCCTCTCTTTACCCTCGTCCCTCTGAACTCTCTCTCTTATCCGTCTTCACTGCCGCCTCCTCTATTTCATCCGCAGTTTCCTCCCCCCCCCCCGCTTTCTTATCTCCCTTTTCTAAAATTCTTCACCGTCTATCCCGGTCTCTCCTTCGATTCTCTACTCCGTCTCTACCCACTCTCCCCATCCCACTGTGTCCCTTTTATCCAACCCAACTCGCTCCCCGCTTCTGTCTTCAGTTACTCGCACCTCAATCATGTTCGTTAATGTTCTCGATACCCCAGTCCTGGGGAAATAGAGTGCACGCATTCGTCTGGTCTGTGTCCCTCGTGTTTTTGTACACCTCTGTAAGGTCACTGAAAAAAGTCTCAGAATTCTCAACCTCGCTCCATAACTCAGTCCCGCCTGTCCCGGCAGCATCCTCGGAAATCTCCCTCTGCAATCTTTCCAGTTCGTTGAGATTTCTCTTAGAGCAAGGCAAGCCGAACTGAACTCCATACTCCAAGTGTGGCCTGACCGACGTCATCTGCAACTGCAACGTCACCTCCGACTCCCGTACTCAGTGTCCTGACTGATGAAGGCCAGCGTGTCAAATGTCCTGTCCGCCTGTATCGCATCTTTTCTACCGGATTCACGGTCTGTTTTATTATCTGTGACTTAGACCACCTGAGATTTGTTCTTTTGAAGGATCAGCAGGGACCAAATATGTAAGATTAATTTCAAAAGCATAAAAGCTAATAAATGCCGCAAAAAGTGGAGGTGTTGCTGTTGTCTTCAAGAATATTCTGGCGGAGGGGAAGAAGGTGTTCCTGGTTCATTGAGTTTTCAGTCTCCTGTTCGTCGTCAACCCTCCTTCCCAGCCGACCATCCTCGTCACCGTCATCCACGACTTCCCTACAGCCCTCCCCGTTTTCGCCACCGCCAGCTTCTTCTACACACCCTGTCTCCATCAACCCTCCGTCACCTACACTCCGTGCCATCCCCGTTATCTCCTCCTTCTCCAACTCCTCTCCCCTTCTCCCTGGCCCGCCCCAACCACTGCTCGTCCAATCACTGCAGGGGGAGAGGTGACGTCTGTTGTTAAACCAGCCAGACCCCTTCCACCGGATATCGATCTCTCGGTTCTGAGCCTCTGCACTGTTCTGTGTGAACAGGCCGATCGTTTGGTTCGACAACACTTCATCCCAGTGACTGATATCTCACCACCACGTCCGTCCTCTCACCTAAACCACCCCTCTTCCAATTCTCTCCTGTTCCCTGCACATCCTCTGAACACAAACACTCGCACATTCTCCGAGCCGGACTCACAATTCAAGACTACAGGAACGGCGGAGTTCTGGGAAGAGTTCTGGTGAGAGGGAAGGAGTTTTTGAAAATGGGAGTTTCTGATGTGACTCAGTGGGAGTAACCTTCAGTTTGTGTCTGAAACCGGCTGTGTACGATAGGACGGTCCGGAGAAAGCGTCACCGAGTGTCCAACTTTAGGAGTGAGTAACGCGACGCTGTGGAGGCAGTTTCACACCGCGTCTGACGCTCGGAGTGTGTGATGGGTCAGTGCGGAGGGAGATTCACACTGTGTCTGACCCTGGGAGTGTGTGATCGGACGACGTGGAGGGAGATTCACTCTGTGTCTGACCCCGGGAGTGTGTGATGGGACGGTGTGGAGGGAGATTCACACTGTGTCTGAACCCGGGAGTGTCTGATGGAACGCTGAGGATGGAGTTTCACTCTGTGTCTGACCCCTGGAAGATTGGCGGTAAATTGGATTTGTGTTGAAGTTAGAGGGTTTATATCTTTGAATCTTTAAGTAGGAGATGATTGGGTGATATAAGGTTCAAAAAAATCTGCTGTTGATTTGTTTTCAGATTAATTAATGTTTATTTCTTTATAATCGCACAGTCAGAGCTGTAGTAATGGCTGGCAGAAGAGTTGAATTTTCCTCTTGCGAGATGTGGAAAAGCAGGGAGACCTCCAGAGTTTCTGACAACTTCACCTGTAAGAAGGTCATCCAGCTGCACCTTCTAACACACTGTGTTACAGAGTTGGAACTAGAACTGTATGAACTCGGGATCATTCGGAAAGCTGAGGGGGCAATAGGGAGGACATATAGACAGGTATTTACACTCACGGAGTAGGATACTGGAAAATGGGTGACAGACAGGAAGGTGAAAGGGGTTAAACAACCAGAGCCAACGCAGAGACATCTTGTGGCCAACCCGCACAATGACAGGTAGACAACTTAGCGTGAACATGTTTGGCCCACTATAGATCCTCTGAGTTGCTGACGCACAGTAACCCAGGAACTTCAATTAAACCCACACGACACAGGAGCAAAATTAGGACATCGGGACTGCTCGCCATTTCATCATGGCTGATCCATTCTCCTCTCAGCTCCAGTCTCCCGCCATCTCCCGCTACCGCTTCCGGCCTTGAAAAATGAAGAATCTTTCAAACTCTTGCCTTAAGGTTCCGAATGTCTCGGCCTCCACCGCTGCCTGCGCTTTGGATTCCGCAGAGTCACCGCTCTCTGGCGCAGGAAATCCGCCTCATCTCTATTATAAAATATATCTATTCTAAGCTGTGTCTTCTGGTCCTAGACTACCCTAAAACAGGACAAAAAATCTTTCAACATCCACTCTGTCATGCCATTTCACCATTTGAGCGTCCAATCCTGAAATTGTGTTCGTGAATCTGATTTGAACGCTTTCCAATAGGAGCACATACTTTGTTCGATAAGGAATCAAAATCTGCTCACAATGCTGCAAATGTGGCCTCACAGTTCCTTATTAGGTCTTAAAAACTTTGTACATTCCAGTCCTCTCGAAATGAATGGGCGGAGGGGAACGGCACAACATGTCTGAACCGCGAGTGCGTAACGAAACTAGGAAGAAGAGGTTTCACTCTGTGTCTGTACCAGGGAAAATGTGATGTTAGAGTGTGGAGGGAGCCTCTGCCTGTGTCTGGCCAGGGGTGGTGTGATTGGACGTTGTGGAGGGAGATTCACTCTGCGCCTGACCCTGTGAGTGTGTGATGGGACGGTGTTGAGGGAGATTCACTCTACGTCTGACCCCGGGAGTGTGTGTTGGGACGGTGTGGAGGGATATTCACTCTGTTTCTAACCCCAGGAGAGTGTTTTGGGACGGTGTGGAGTGAGATACACTCTGTGTCTGACCCCGGTAGTGTGTGATGGGACAGTGTAGAGGGAGATTCACTCTGCGCCTGACCCTGTGAGTGTGTGATGGGACGGTGTTGAGGGAGATTCACTCTACGTCTGACCCCGGGAGTGTGTGTTGGGACGGTGTGGAGGGATATTCACTCTGTTTCTAACCCCAGGAGAGTGCTTTGGGACGGTGTGGAGTGAGATACACTCTGTGTCTGACCCCGGTAGTGTGTGATGGGACAGTGTAGAGGGAGATTCACTCTGTGTCAGACGGCGGGAGTGTCTGATGGGATGGTGTGGAGGGAGATTCACTCTGGGTCAGACTCCGGGAGTGTGTGATGGGACGGTGTGAATGGAGACTTACTCTGTGTCTGACCCCGCGAGTGTGTGATGGGAGGGTGTGGAGGGAGATTCACTCTGTGTCTGACACCGGAAGTGTGTGTTGGGACGGTGTGGATGGAGATTCACTCTGTGTCTGACCCCTGGATTTTGTTATGCTATGGTGTGAAGGGAGCCGTTGGGATAGCTTCCGTCAGTTATTGGGAGCGGGAAGAATGTGTGCTTTCAAATGCAGCCCCTCGCATTTGTTTGACCAACAACAAATCAACGATACTGTTTCATTAGCAAGGGAAAATAAAGATAAGACAGGTTGGTAGGTTTGTTTTCAGTACAGTGATTGTTTCCTTCTTTATAATGGTACTGTTAGAGCAGAGGTCATGCCTGGCAGGAGAGTTAAATGCTCCGCTTGCAAGACGTGGCACGAAATGGAGACCTGCCGTGTCTCTGACGACTTTATCTGTGAGAAGGGCAGCGTCGAACCCTCCCCGTTAAGGATCTGGAACTGGAACGGGATGATCTCGGGATCATTCGTTAAACTGAGGAGCTGATAGAGGGGACTTATGGGAGTTAGTTTGACCCAATGTGCAGTTCACAGGAAACTGGGTGACAGTCAGGAGGATGAAATCGGTTTGAAAGCCAGGTCCGGTGCAGAGTGCCTGCTGTGGGCAATCTCCTCAATAACACGTAAACCACTTTTCATACTTCTGGGTGGGATGAGAGCGGTGCAGATGTACAATTAAAAATATGTCTGACAGGTCAGATCTCTGGCAATGAGATCAGTTCTGTGGCTCAGAAGGCAATGGAGGATAATCCAGATTAACACGTGACTAAGGTGTTGGAGTAGGAATGAGGATCTCACACAGCTGGATCTTTCGGTTCTCTTCCAAGGAAGTTGCGACCTGCGCATAAGAGACGGTTTCTCTGCAATCCAAGATAAATCGTCATTCAACTATACATGAATATTCATGAATGCATAGAAACATGGAAAACCTACAGCACAATACTGGTCCATCGGCCTATAATTTTTTGCCGAACATATCCCTAACCTAGAAATGACTAGGCTTAACTATAGCACTCTATTTCTCTAAGCTCCATATCCAAAAGTCTTTTAAAAGACGCTTTCGTATCTGCCTCCAACACCACTGGCGGCAGACCATTCCACGCACCCACCACTCAGAGTAAAAAACTTACCTCTGACAGATCCTCTGTACCTAATCCCTTGCACCTTAATCTGTGTCGTCTTGCGTCAAACATTTCAGCCCTGGGAAAATCTCGCTGACTGTTCATACGATCAATGCCTCTCATTATCTTGTACACCTCTATCAGGTCACCTCTCATCCTCCGTCGCTCCAAGGAGAAAATATCGAGTTCGCTCAACCTATTCTCATAAGGCATGCTCCCCAATCCAGGCAACATCCTTGTAAATCTCCTCTGCACCCTTTCGATGGCTTCCACATCCTTCCTGTAGTGAGTCGATCAGACCTGAGCACAGTCCTTAAAGTGGGCTCTGCCCAGGGTCCTATAAAGCTGTACCATTACCTCCCGGCTCCTGAATTCAGTCCCACAATTGTTAAAGGCCAATACACCATAGGCTTTCTCAAACACAGAGTCCACAGATCTCTCTGACCCTCCACACGGCAAAGAGTCTAACCATGAATTCCATCTGTATATCCTTCCTGTAGTGAGGCAACAGAGTCACGCCCTGCACTGTAACTCTAAAACACTCTTCCCCGTAAACATAACACCCTCCCTCTCCAAAACACCTCCCCAACTCCGTCAAACACAACCTTTCCTACACAACTCCCAGTTACATAGAACATAGAATATTAGAGCACATTACAGGCACTTCGGCCCACAATGTCGTACCGACCCTCAAACACTGTGTCCCATATAACCCCCAACCTTAAATTCCTTCATATACCTTTCTAGAAGTCTCTTAAACTTCACTAGTATATCTGCCTCCACCACTGACACAGGCAGTGCATTCCACGAACCAACCACACTCTGAGTGGAAAACCTTCCTCTAATATCCCTCTTGGACTTCTCTCCTGTTACCATAAAGCCATGTCTTCTTGCACTGAGCAGTGGTGCCCTGGGGAAGAGGCGCTGGCTGTCCACTCTGTTTATTCCTCTTAATATTTTGTACACCTCTATCATGTCTTCGCTCATCCTCCTTCTCTCCAAAGAGTAAAGCCCTAGCTCCCTTAATCTCTGATCATAATGCATACTCTCTAAACCAGGCAGCATCCTTGTAAATCTCCTCTGTACCCTTTCCAATGATTCCACATCATTCCTCTAGTGAGGCGAGCAGAACTGGACACAGTACTCCAAGTGTGGCCGAACAAGATTTTTATCCAGCTGCATCATTGCCTCGCGACTCCTAAATTCTGTCCCCCACTTATGAAAGCTAACACCCCATAAGCTTTCTTAACTACCCTATCTCCTCTGTACCCTTTACCGTGACACACCATCTCCACTTCACCACACCCGTCTCCGTCATCCATCCCTCGTTTACAAACAATCCCGTCTCTGTAACCCAGTGACTTTCCTGCACATTGCGCTGTCTCCATCAGCCCGTGCGTTCCCTACGCTACTCCCCGTCTTCGTGATACACTCCTACTGCTAAACACTCCCTATCGACGACGCCCCCCTCCCCAGCTCCCCACTCTGCCTTCTCTCCGTGTCTCACGCAATTGTGGGGAGTATGAGGGAAAGATGACGTTTAGAATTACACTTCCCCCTTTCCACGATATCTTGTGAGCTTCTCCACACTCTGTATGCATAGGCTGGTCATGTGGTTGCACACCACTTGCATCAGAATATGCAACCTATCCCTGGCGTCCTCTCTCCTCCCCTTCCTTCCTCTTCCCGCAGTACACAAACTGGTCACACACACACACTCACCATCTCCGAGAGACACACACAATTCGAGACCACCGGAACGCCGAAAGGCTGGGTATGGGTGAGTGGGGAGAACGGAGGAGTGAGAGGGTGGCGCACTTTTTCTGACTCCAGTAGAGTGTGCTGCAATGGTGCGGGATTTACTTCACATGTCTCACTCGGGGAGTGTGTGATGGATTGTTGCGCAGGGAGCGTTACTCTGTGTATGTTTCCAGGCCTGTGTGATGGTGTTGTACGGAGGGAATCTCGCTCTGTCTCTGACTCATAGTCATGGGTCAGTGGATTTCGGTGTTTAAAAAGACTCCGATCAGATGTAGGGAGCAAGGAAATAGTAACTCACACGTTCTTCTCCAAAGACTGCAATCAGAACGCCCTTTCTGTGGCCTCCAGTTATCTCCCCATCCTTCCTCTTCCCTCAGCACACCATTCCTTCTATATGATTCTTAAATGGGTGAGTGAGCAGCCAGAGGTCCTGGTCCATACCGGTACCAAGGACATCGGTATGAATAAAGTGGTGGATTTCCAAATTGAGATCAGAGATTTACCAATCAAATTAAAGGACAGGACAACTGCCCGTCCCCGTGCGGCCAGGCATAGGAAGACCCTACAGATTAGCACGTGGCTCAAGTGTTGACGTAGGTGGGAGAGTTTCAAAATTTGACATCATTGTGTTTTTTCAAAGGAAGGTGAGATCTGTACAAAAGAGATGGAGGACGGTTTGCACATAAACTGGAGGGGAACTGATTGTTTGACAGTGCTGGGCACGAGAGCTTTCGGGTGAGTTGGTGAATTCGAGTAGCAGGGGAGTGTGATTCAGAGTTCCAGAGCAGATAGCGGAGTTGGTGTGGAGATAGATGTTGTAAAGAGCTCAGACAGAGACGGGAGTCAAAGGGTTATTTCAAAGCACGAGCTTTAAAGAAAGGCAGTTGAGCTGCTCAGGGCAGGAATCCACACACTGAGATATGGTATTCCGGCCATGACTGAGACGTGATTGCAAGAGGAGAAAGCGGAACAGCGCGTAATTTCGGGGTTCCCTATTTTCAGACGTGAGAATGCGGAAGGAATTACAGGAGAAGGGGTGACATGACTGGGCAGAGAAAATGTCACCGCAGTGCCCAGTCAGAACAGACAAGACAACTCGTCTCTGTGAGGCTTTATCGGTGGAAAAGAGGAATAAGAAATGTATGGCCGTGATCATGAGGCTACATTGTAGATCAGACAACAGTCCGCTCGATTAGGATAAACAAACCCGTAGAGAGATCGCAGACTGTTGCTGAGGTATAAGATTCTAATAGCGGGAAATTTCAGCTTTCCACCTATTGACTGAGTCGCCTACTGCAAACAGGGCCAGTGGGATAGAGTTTGTCAAAAATGTTCGGGGAAGATTCCTTAATCAGTACGGACAAGTCCCAACGAGAGAGAGTTTTACTTGATCTACTGCGGAATGAGACAAGAGAGGTGTCAGAGGTTTGTACAGGGGAACATCTTTAATCTGGTGATCAAAATGCCATTCATTTAAAGGTGGTAATGAAAAAGGATTGGTCCGGTCCCCGGGTTTGGATTCTAAATTGAAGCAAGGCTAATTTTGCCTTCGATCAGAATTAATTTGGAAAGTGTGGATTGGGACAAGTTGTTTTTTGCCTGGTAAAGTTGCTTTTGGTAACTTGGATTCCAAGCGGAGTTTAATCTCAGTGTAGAATGGAACGTGCTGTATTGTGAATAGTGGGAGGTGTTGAAGGAGAGAGGGATTTTAGTGTACAAGTCTGAGGTATAAACACTGTGCATGGTGAGGAGTGCCAAGGGACTGATACACTCGTCACCTCAACACCGCTTACCGTAACACGGACACGTTCTTCATCGTTAGACCGATACACCGTCACGGCCTGCGTCATAATACCGACACACACCTCCCCGTCTCTATTGGCCGTCTCCTCGCTAAAAAAAATACCATCCTGCGTGCCGAACCCACCCCCTTATCTTCTGCGCATGCGTCACACAGCCCTCTCCTACAACCCAGCCCGTTTCAGTTATCACATACCTCCAATGCACCCCTCCATGCCTCCATGACCCACACGACGGCACCCCTCCTGCTCTGTCTTCAGAGCGAAGATTGATGAGGTAGTGGGAGAGTTAAGGTCTGTTGTCACTCCTCCCTCTTTCCACCCGAATATCGACCTCTCGCTTCTCAAACTCTCCAGTACTCTGTGCGGTTGATCCGATCATGTGGTTCCACTCCAATTTCCTCAGTGGCTGTAATCTCATCACCTCTTCCCAGCAAAGTGCTCTCCAACCACTCCGGCCTCTGTTCTCCACACCGCATCCTCTCTCTCTCTCTCTCTCTCTCTCTCTCTCTCTCTCTCTCTCTCTCTCTCTCTCTCTCTCTCTCTCTCTCTCTCTCTCTCTCTCTCTCTCACACACACACACACACACACACACACACACACACACACACACACACACACACACACACACACACACACTATCGGCTGGAACGCCGAAGTGCTGGCGATGGTGAGAGGGAGGGAGGGAGCTTTGGCATTTATTTTCTGAAACCCGGTAGAGTGAGCCTGGATGGAACATGGGGAAAGGGGCGGACTTCACAAAATGTCTGATCCCAAGAGAGTGATACGAGACAGTGTGTATGGCGCTCCCCTCTGTGGCTGACACCTGGCAGTGTGTGATGCGACGGTGTGGAGGGAGCATCACTCAGTGTGTAACTCCTGGTGTGTGTGTGTGATAGGGCGCTGTGAGTAAGCTTCATTTCTTGACTGACGCCCGGAATGTATTTGGGACGAGAAAGAGGAAGCTTCTCTCTGTGTCTGTACACGGGTGTGATAGCACAATGTGGAGAGATCTTCGCTGCATGCTTAACCAGGGAATATTGTACTGGATCATTGTGGGAGAAGTCGCACTGTGTCCGACTCCGTGAGGGAAATGGGATGGTATGGAGTGAGCCTCCCTCTGAGTCCGAGTCAGAGAGGCAGGTGATTTCGGTGTCGCCAAACAGAGATCAGGAGCCAGGTAAATGTCACTCACACGGCTCGGCGAGTGGCCATGAAAAGCAGCGATTAGAGAAAGAATCTGCGTTTAAACAGCAACTACATGTCCATATCATTATGAGAGATACAGGGATACCAGGCAGCCGGTGTAGTTCTCTGGAGCGGTGACAGGCATCGGAGGCAGATGGACATTGTGTAGGCAGAAAGGATTTCACTGGTATAGTACAAAATTATAGCCGAAGGACCTGTTCTTTTCCGTGATTTACGTTCACTGCTCTTCAGGAGGGCAGGGACTGATTTGAACTCGGAGAGTGCGAAGAGCAGCGGTGGATTAGATCAGCGAAAATGACGATTAACAAAGTCGAGGAACGATTTTTCCACAGACGACATGGGAAGCGAACGACCCGCAAAGAGAGACCGATCAGACTCAAGTATATGGCTAATCTGCGTTTTAACAGCGGCCCTCATTATCACGGGTATCTGCTGGAGGATTCATGGTGAGTTTAACACCGGTTGGAACGACGAAACCGCAGAGAATAGAAATGGCCACTGTAACAGCGACACATTCCCAACATTAACCCGAAACACCCATCACTCTAATACGAAGAAATCCCTCACTGTGGTACTGACGGGCCGCTTGCAATGACTACGACACATCCCTCACCGTGACCCCGGCACAACCCCTATCACACAGAGTTCAACGTGATACCGAAACGCAACTGACAACCATAGAACCATAGACATTACAGAACAGAAACAGGCTTCTTGGCCCTTCTTGTCTATGCCAACCATTTTTACTGCCCCGTTCCACTGACCTGAACTTAGACCATATCCCGAAATACCCCTCTCATCCATGTGCCTGTCCGTTCTTTTTTTATGTGATAAATGTGAGCCTGCATTCACCACTTCAAATGACAGCTCATTCAATACTCCCACCACACTCTGTGTGAATAAAACCTCCCCCAATGTTCGCTTTAATCTTTTCGCCTTTCACCCTTAAACCACGTCTTCTGTTTTTTTTTCTTCTCTCCCCTAAACAGTGGAAAATGCCTGCTTGCATTCATTCTTTCTATACCCAAGATAATTTTACATACCTCTATAAAATCTCCCTCATTCTTCTACGCTCCATGGAATAAAGTCCTAACTTATTCAACCCTTCTCTGTAACTCTGTTTCTCTAGTCCCGACAGCATCCTTTTGAACCTTCTCTGCACTCTTTCAAACATATTAATATCTTTCCTTTAACTGGGTGATCAAAACTGCACACAATACTCCGTATTCGGTCTCATCAATATTTTATACAACCTCACCATCACATTCCAACTCTTAGATTCAGTACTTTGATTTCTAAAGGCCAATGTGCCAAAAGCTCTCTTTACGACACTATCTACATGTGACGCCACTTTTAGTATGTATTATGTATTAGGAATTAGGAATTATGTATCTGTATTGATCTGGAGGAACATGTCCCCAGATCCCTGACAGTTTCCTCACAGGCAGATAGGGTAATTAAGAAAGCTTTTGGGGCGTTAGCTTTCATAAGTCGAGGAACTGAGTTTAAGAGACGCGATGTAATGATGCAGCTGTATAAAACTCAAGTTAGGCCACACTTGGAGTATTGTGCCCATTTCTGTTCGCCTTACCAGAGGAAAGATGTGGAAGCGTTGGAAAGGGTACAGAGGAGATTTACCAGGATGCTGCCCGGTTTAGAGAGTATGCAATATGACCAGCGATTAAGAGAGCTAGGGCTTTACTCGAAGGAGGATGAGCGGAGACATGATAGAGGCATACATAATATTAAGGGGAATAGATAGAGTGGCCAGACAACGCCTCTTCCCCAGGGTACCACTACTCAATGCAAGAAGACATGGCTTTGAGGTATAGAGTGGGAAGTACAAGGGGTATATCACAGGAAGGATTTTTACTCAGCGAGTGGTTGGTGCGTGGAATGCACTGCCCGAGTCAGTGGTGGAGGCAGATACACTAGTGAAGTTTAAGAGGCTCCTAGACAGGTATAAGGAGAAATTTAAAGTGGGGGAGGGGCTTATGGGAGGCAGGGTTTAAGGCTAGGCACAACATTATTGGGGCCGAAGGGCCTGTACTGTACTGTACTATTCTATATTTTATGTTCTGCAACACAGACACCCCTTAACCATGATAAAAACACGGTCCTCACCGTAAGAAAATCAAGACTCATCCTGACGCCGACACACCATTCACCATAACATTAACAATGCTGTCACCGTAGCACGGTCACGACTTTTAACGAGACACAGATACACTCCTGACCGCGACACTGACACGAACTTCGCCGTGACACACACGTCGCAGTCACACTGACCACAACGTACTCTTCACTAATATCGACATGACCCTGACCGTGATCAGCGTGATCCGCTCTGTACTGCACCGTGACAAAGACTCACACACGTCACTGTAACACCCCTTACCGAGACAGTATCACCCCTCAACACAACACCGATGCACCGCTCACTGAGGCAAATACCCACACTTACCCTACCACAGGAACACCCTCACCGTGATACCGACTCCGAATAGTACTCTGCGTGACCCTCCCGCATACACCGTGGCCATGACATGTCTTTCACCGTGACACAGACATAAAGCTCTCTGTGAGACCAGCACACCCCACACCATGACACAGATACTACACCCACGGTGACGCCACAAGGCCCTGACACCCTGACATTTTCCTCGTCTTGACATCGAGATACACTTCACTGTGACCCGGCACACCTCTCTCCGGGGCACAGAAACACCTATCACAGTGACACCGACACTTCCCTCACAGCAACTCGGACATGCCACGCACGATACTGACGCAGACCCCCATGGAAACATCAACAAAACCTTCCCCGGTATATTGATATGCCCCTCAGCGTGACACATACACGCCCCTCAAGGTGGTGCCGACGCCTTTCACTCTGCCTCCAGCACATCTTTCACTATGACACCCTTCACCGTGACACTGACACAACACTCTCTGTGACCCGTTCGGTAGCGTGACGCTGACTCACGTGTCACTGTAAACGCTAAACATCCCTCACCATCTCTCTCAGTATCACAGATTCGTCAGTCTATGGAAACCTGTCACCGAAACTACCATGAGCTAAACTCATCCCTTCAATCCAAGCTTTCTGCGCACAACTCTAATCTGTCCGACCTTAAACAAATGCACAGCGATCTCCGTCACCATTTCTGTGAATTGCTGACCAGCAGAAGAGGTGAGGCATCATCCCCCTCTTTCACCCGCTCCTCATCACAGGGCAGGCATGGAGAGAGGAAGCGTCACTCTGTGCTTGACATCGGCAGTGTGTGATAAGTCGATGTGGAAGGCGTAGCACCTAGATTCTGACACCGGAAGAGTGTGTCAGGACGTTGTGCAGGAAACTTCACTTCACGTCTGACCGCTAGAATAAGTGTCTCTTCCTGACTCCGAGAGTGTCTGATTGGAAAATGTAGGCGGAAGCTTGACTCCACGTCTGACCCCGGGCGTTTATAAAAGGCAGTGTGCACAGATCTTCTCTCCACGTCTGACGCCTGGAGTGTGTGATGGGTCCGTGGAGAGAGAGATTCAATCTGCGTCTGACCGTGTTAGTGTGTGATCGGACGGTGCAGGGATCTTAAATCTGTGTCTTACCCCGTGTATGTATGATGGTACTCTGTGTTTGACACAGTGCGCATGTGATGAGTAGCTATGCGGGAATGGGGGATGGGTGAGAGATTTGGATTTGGGGTCATGTGTGTGTCTGACACAGGGAACGGTGATGCGTGCCTGGAGAGGAGACATGATAGAGGTATGCAAGATATTAAGTGGAATAGATAGAGTGGACAGCCAGGGCCTCTTCCCCAGGGCACCACTGCTCAGTACAAGGGGACATGGCTTTAAGGTAAGGGGTGGGAAGTTCAAGGGGGATATTAGAAGAAGGTTTTTTTTACTCAGAGAGTGGTTGGCGCGTGGAATGCACTGTCTGAGTTAGTGGTGGAGACAGATATGCAAGTGAAATTTAAGAGACTATCAGACAGGTATAAGGAGAAAATTAAGGTAGGGGATATATGGGAGGAAGGGATTAAGTGTCGGCCCAGCATTGTGGGCCACACGGCCTGTACTGTGCTGTAATATTCTATGTACTATGTTCTATTCACTCTGTGTCTTGACCCCGGGAGTGTGTGATGGATGGTGTGGAGGGAAATTCACTGTGACTGATCCTTGTTAATTTACGATGAGACGTGGCGGAGGGCTATTAACTCTGTGCCTGACCTCAGGTGTGCGTGATGGGACAGCGTGCAGGGAATTTCATTCTGTGTGTCACGCCGGGTGTGAAGTGGGGAAGTGTGAAGGGAGATTAACTCTTTGTGTCACTGTTCCTTGTCCCTGATTTTCAGAGCAAACGTGTTCCAAGGACTGGATCACAAATAAAGACCGGTGTTATTACGTATCCACGTTTGAAACATCTTTCGGCAGAGCGATGCAAGAATGTTCAAACCGTAATTCAAGGCTTCTGGAAATCAATTCAAGTGATGAAGTGGTATGTGTCACAGTACGAGAAGATCCCACAGTAACACAGTAATCATCACATACTCCCGGGGTCAGAAACAGAGTAAATTTTCCTCCACACCGTCCCATCACACACTCCCACGATCAGACACAGAGTGAATCTCCCTCCACAACGTCCCAACACACACTCCCGGGGTCAGTCACAAAGAGAATCTCCCTGCACTCACTCCCATCACACACACCCGGGGTCAGACACAGAGGGAATCTCCCTCCACACCGTCCCATCACACACACCCGGGGTCAGACTCAGAATGAATCTCCCTCCACACCGTCCCATCACACATTCGCGGGGTCAGACACAGAATGAATCTCCCTCCGCACCGTCCCATCACACACTCCCGGGGTCAGACACAGAGTGAATCTCCCTCCACGTCACACCATCACACACTCCCGAGGTCAGACTCAGGGTGAATATTCCTTCACACCGTCCCATCACACAATCTCGGGGTCAGACACAGAGTGAAACTCCTTCCAGACAGACCCATCCCAGATTGCTGTTGTAATCCGCTGAGAGAAGTTCCGTACATATTCTTCGATTCTAGGCATTAATCAAGTAAATTTAACTTCACAGAGCTTTGTATCCCACAATCTTCTGGACAGCAAACTTTTTTACCTGATTGAAAAATGCAAAAACGGGTGAGATTATAACTAATCTGTGGGGTGAATATTGGTTATTGACAGAGTCCTGACGGGAGAATATGGGATTAGTTTACGGACTGAAGTAGTTTTGTCGTAAAAGGGAGAGGCATTGTGATATGCTTGTAGACGGTACGTGAGTAGAGGGTAGGGTGGTACAATGGGAACATCTTGGGGCCGACACGTGTCTGTCGGGGAAGGACAGGGCAGTGGGAATATTTCGGAAACTGCCAGGGGGCAGCGGGGAGAAATCAGTGACAGAGATTATTCTGGTACTGACGCATGTGGGTGAGGACAGCGCGGTGCAGTGGGATTATTTTGGAGATAGTCGCCGGGCTGTGAGAAGAGGGAGCAACAGTGGGAATAGTTTGGTGAATGACATGGATCTGAGGGGCGAGAGTAGGGCAACTGGATTAGTTTGGAAACCAATATAGGGCGATGGCACACATTTGGTTAACGGAATAATTTCGCGAACTGACGCAAGGATGTGGGAGAGAGGGTGCCAGTGGTATAAATCTGGAGGCGGACCAGAGGCGATGGGGAGAGTGCGGTGTAGTGGGATATGTCAGGAGACAGACACGAAGCTCTGGGTAGAGGAAGGGGCAACGAGATGAACCTGGAACCACACAGGGCTGAGGGAAGATTGTGGAACAGTGGGATTCAGTTCGGGACAGCCATAGGTCTGTGGGGATACGGTGGGACGGTGGGGTTTTTCTCGGGGACTGAAACATATCAGAGGGGGGAGGGTGGGCCTGTTCGATTCGTAGGGGGACTGAAAGGGGACTGTGGTGAGAAAGCGGTTCGGTGGGATTAGTTTGGGGGATAGGGTGCTGTGGGGAAACATTGGGTCAGTACAATTAGTTTGGGGACTGACACAGGATTGTGGGGAGACATTGGGACCATGGTGTCTGCCTGGGTACTGACACGGGGCAGTGGGGGGAGAGTGGTTGAATGGGATTAGCTTGGGGTCGGACTCCGCTCGGGTCATCTACTGAAGCTGTTTTGTATCTGTTAAAATTGTTTAACCCTCCTGGATAGGAATGTGGGCCGGAGTCTCCTGTACAAGTCGTCCTCTGGAACGACCTTCTGCAGTCAGTGCGGAAGCAGTAACCCTTGTGATGGTGATTGGCGTTTCATCTGTGAGAGGTCGGCCCCAGTGTTCCCGGATATTCCTGAAAAGATCCAGGGTCTTTGCCAACAGCCACTGGAGTCGACATGAATCAAGTGACTACACCCATTTTCTCCTCCTTCTCTCCACTTCTCTCTCACTCCTAAATCCTTACAAATTCCCTCCCCACACTCTCTGCCCCTCCCTCCTACTCCATCTCCTCTTGTTGCAACCATATTCTCCCCAACAGACACCAACAAATCCCTCTCGCCGTCTATCCCCTTCGTTCTCGCCATTCCCCCGTCCCGCTATTCCCCGCTCCCTCTAACGTTCTCTCTACCCTCTCACCTCCCCTTATTTCCTCGAACTTTCTCCGCCCGCTCTTTCTCTTCTCCCTCTGCACACCTCTTACACCACTCTCCCCTTCGCTCCCCCAGACACTCTCTCTCTACCCTCCCCGTTTTCTCTGAACCCTCCGTCTCCCCGATCTCTCTCTCCCTCTCTCTTTCTGCTTTCCGCTCACTCTCACCTCAATCCTGTGCCGTCTGTTTCCCGATAACCCAACCCTGGGTGAAAGTCTGTCCGCATTCCCTCTGTCTGTGCCCATCTTGTACCACGGCAACGGGACATCCCGACTCCTGTACTCGGTGTGACTGGTGAAGACCATCGGGCCAAAGTGTCCTGTCCACCCTATCCGATATTTTCCACCGGAATCGCTATTTAATTTATTATCTGAAACTTATACCGCCTGGAATTTGTTCTTTTGAAGCATCAGTACTGAGCAAAGATGTACAATTAATGTAAATTGCAAATATTAATAAACACCGCAAAGATGTCGAGTTCCTGCTGATGCGTTGAAAGATGTGATAGGGCAGGGGAAGAAGCTGTTCCTGAATCGCTGTGTGTGGGTGTTCTGTCTCCCGGAGCTGTCAAATACTCCTCCTATAATACGACGTCCAATCCCGTTAGCATTCCGGTGAACACTCTCCAATGTCTCACATCCCCTGTGAGATAAGCGATGGAACCTTGCTCACAAACCTCCAAATCTGAGCTCACAAGTGACGTATTAAACCTGAGACTGACGTCCTTTCGTTTACGTCCCAGTCGTCTCGAAATCAATGCTGTCATCGTATTAGCCTTCATCACCACCGGCTCAAGCTGCAGGTTAAACTTCTGGGAAAGCTGCACGAAGTCTCTCAAATCCCTCTGCACCGCAGATTGTTTTTAACCCTTACATACTGTGCCGGTCGAATTTGACCCGTTTTGACAACACTATAAACACCCTAAATGCCATTTTTATCCGAAATTTGATTACTTTTCCTAATGTAACCCAAAATGCCCAAACATGGAAATACTTAAAAATCTTAAACTTTTGTACAGGTGCGACAACCTTTTTGTACATTGAGACTGTTCCGAGTCAGATTTGACTGTCTAGTCACCTGTTATGTGGGGATTATTGGGCCGGGTTGAAATTGACCCGGACTATTCTGTAAAGGAATAGAAAATAAGCAGGTTGCCTGGGTTAAAAAATAAATCATCTCCATCTAGATGATAGTCTACGTTTTTATTTATCTTATTTTCAAATTGTAGGACCAGACGGTTCCCGGCACTCTATTCTATCTGCCGCGTCTGCTCTCATTCTCCGATTCTGCCTGAGTCCTTCACCAGCCTCCTGTTTTCTCAACACAATCTGTCGCTCGGTAACGCTGCCACCGACTGTGGTTTCCGGATGAAGGAGTCTCTCATCCCGTTGCAGAGGGACGGACCCCAGCCCGGGATTTGGAGTCGCTGATTAAAACTGGGAGCACGTGCGCGCTGAATAATCCACATCCTGTCACGCGCACTCACAGTATCCGGGACAGAATTCCAGACGACTGGGATGGCGGAGTGCTGGGGATTGCTGAGAGGGGAGAGTGGAGGACGGAGGGGGTTTAGCTCTCCTATTGACTTCGGTCGTGTGTGATGCGATTCTGCGGGTTTTGTGCTGGGGATTTGCAGTTGAACTAAACAATATCTGAATCGTGAGTGTGTGAAGGGATGGGGAACCGGGAAGTGCCTCTGTGTCTGTACCAGAAAGAATGTGTTGGGACAGTGTCGAAGGAGCATCACGTGTTTGACCACGGGAGTCTGCCATGGGACGGTGTGGGGGGAGCCGCAGACTGTGTCTGCTCCGGAAAGTATGTGATGGGACGGAGTGGAGAGATCTTCACACTGTGTCCGATCCCGGGAGTGTGTTTTTAGCACGGCGTGGAGGGAGACGCACCCTGTGTCTGACCCCAGCAGTGTGTGATGGGACAGTGTGGAGGGAGATGGAGTCTCTCTCTGACTCCGAAAATACGTTATACGACTGTGAGTGGGAGCTTCACTCCTTTACAGAAAATTTGGGACAGCGCGAAGGGAACTTCACTCCTTGTCTGTCCCGGAACCTGTGTGATGTAATGTTGGTGAGGGAGCTTCACTCAGCGTCTGACTCCGAATGTGTATGATGGGATAGTATGGAGGAGTCTCGCTCAGGGTCAGACTGACTTTGGCAGAGACCCATATATATTTCCCCCTTGGGACAGCCTTCAATCAGAGTTAGAGAGCGAGAAATGTGTGCATTATAAACCAGTGCCTCGCGTTTGTTGGAACAACAACCAATCCGCAAGGCGGGTTCATCAGCAAGAGAAAATAAAGATAGAAACATAGGAACATAGACAACCTACAGCACAATGCAGGCCCTTCGACCCACAATGTTGTGCCGAACACGTCCCTACCTTAAAAAAGTTACTCGGCTTACCTATAGCCCTCTATTTTACTAAGCTCCATGTACATATCCATGTCCCCCTGTGGCCAACCGGCTCAATAACAGGTATGCCAGTTTGTACAGACTGGATATACGGGATATCCAGGACGGATATAGACGGGATAACCCGTCGGGGTAGACGGGTTAAAATAGCCAAGTGGAGATATGTCTCACAGGTCAGGACGACACATGAACATCCATGAATACAGCCAAACGAGACAGCGTTACTCCATAAACAAGGTGCAAAACGCATTATCAGCATTCAAACACGGCAGAAGGCACAGAAATATGTATAAAATAGAAAAAGAAAAAATACCAACGCAGCTTGAGGCCCTGGGTTAACTGAATACCACTGATATCTGCAGTCGACCACAACAGAGCCTGTCATCTGCCGAGCGAACACTGGGGGGCAGCACAGACTCCTGCGTGCAGGCCACGCCAAAACGGCCTGCCGTGCGCAGCTCCTTCACTTCCTCTGCCAGCTAAAGGCTCTCACAGTTTTCACATCAACTTGAGTTGAAATAATATCTCAGCGGGAATATTTGCCATAAAAGATGAGTGGGGTCGACATTAAGCTAGAGATGCAGGTCGATGAAAACCCTAATGCCATCTCAGATAGAAGAAAGCTTGTTGGAACAGATGTCGTTTAGGCCTCAGACGAAGTCAGGAAGCAAAATGTTGAGCCTGTTGGGACTCACGTTCTGAGCTGCCTACGTTTCAATGCAGAAAGTATTGCACGAAAGGCAGATGAGCTCAGGGCGGGGGTCAAAGTCTGGAAATATGGCATTGTAGCCTGTATTGAGACTTGGTGGTAGGAGAGGCAGGACCGTTAGCTTAATATTCCGGGATTCGGCTGTTCTAGTCGCGCTAATGAGCAAATAATTCGAAGGTGTGGGGCAGCTTTACAGTCAGGGAAAATATCACGGCGATGCTCAGTCAGGACATACTGGGAAACCCGAACCGGTGAGGTTTTTTGGGAAGAACTCAGGAATAAGAATGGTATGAACTCGATCATGGGGCGATATTCCCGGGGATATATACCTAATAGCTAATACCTAATACCTAATATACCTATATTCCTAATAGTCCCGGGGATTCAGAGGAACAAATCTGTAGAGAAACATTAGGTTGTGATATTGGGTAATTTTAACAGATATTAACTGTGAGCCCCATTCCGTGAAAGGACCAGTGGGGTAGTTTCTCAAATGTTTTCAAGAAAGTTTCCTTAATCAGTAGGTAGATAATTCCAAACAGAGAGTGCAATACTGGATCTCCTCCTGCAGAATGGAATAAGGCAGGGGACAAAATTTTGTGCAGGTGTCCATTTTGCATCACGTGATGATATTGCGATTAGATTCATGGTGATTATGGGAAAGGATATTTATGACCTCGGGTTTAGTTCTAAATTGAATTAAGGCTGACTTTTCTGACGGCAGGAATGATCTGGCAAGTGTGGATTCGGCCAGGTTGTTCTCTGGCAAAGATGAACCTGCTAAGTTGGAGCCCAAGCGCTGTTTCATAAGAATACTGGGAGGTGTCGAATCACAACCAACAGTGCTGGAAATTGATTTCCTACGGTTGAGCACTGAGTGCTCAGCACGAACTCTTGAATTACAGACATTCCAGGAAGGAATGCGACAGACAATAATTGGCAGTCCGAGTTTTAAATTGAAAGTGACAGCTACGCACACTCCAAATGAGGCCACACCAGAGCCTTAAAATTAAAACCTTGCCCGGGAAATGAATGCGAACCTTTTATTAACCTTCCTCACCACCGAGTCCTTGAACAATCCAGCCTGTTGGTGGCAAAGGTTATCAGTGCCCTACCAGGTACACATTCGGAACCCGATGACCTGCGAGGGTTCACCCACCTGAGGGAAGATTCTTACATCAGACATCGAGACAGAGGTCACAGAAGAGAAGGGGGCGAGCAGAGCCGAACTTTGTGCCCCTCTCGAACGTCTTTTTCAACAGAAAGGAGACTTCTCAACTTGAATACTTACTCAACTACAGTCTTCTTCGTCTCCATCATCACCTCCCTCTCCGACATCCGAACAGGTTTATGTTACCCCATCCATCCGCTAAAACCTTCCCCGACTCCGTGACTCCCCATTACTGTGCACCACTACCCTTTCCAGTTGTTCCTACTTCTCCTGCTATTCCTCTCCTGCGTCTGTGTCAGTCCCTCCCTCTCCCCCACTCTCGGTTGGTCCCACCAGGACAGATCCACTGAGATGCTGACACCCGGCAACACTGGAACCTAAAGTCAGACCATGAGATATCGGAGCAGAATTAGGCCATCGAGTCTGCTGCGCCATTTCATCATGTCTGATCCAGGTCCCCCTCTGCCCCAATCTCCTGCCTTTTCACCGTATTCCTTCATGATCTGAGTAATCAACAATCTGTCCACCTCTGACTTCAATATATCTAAAGTCAGACTCCACAGCCGCCTGTGTAACCTGTTCTACATATTTACCATACTGTGAGGAAATAAATTCCTCCTGTGATGTGCTCTTATGTTTCATTCGCTATTGACTGTGTCTTTAAGGAGAGAGAGAGAGAGAGAGAGAGAGGGGAGAGAGAGAGAGAGAGAGAGAGAGAGGAGAGAGAGAGAGAGAGAGAGAGAGAGAGAGAGAGAGAGAGAGAGAGAGAGAGAGAGAGAGAGAATACAGTGTTGCGAAAAGTAGCTGTCTTCTGCTGCTGCCCGTTGCTATGCAGAGAGAGGAGGAGTTACATGATGGACAGCTGATGTTCAGCGTGTGTAAGGTCGACTGTCTTTCTCGCAGACAAACAGAAGAGACTCACAGAGGCTGGTGACGAAGGAGTCACTGGATGAACTCTTCGAGTGCACACGAGGGTGGTTTGAGGATCGATCAAGTGAGATTGATCAGAGGCCGTCACAGTGAGTGCAAGGGTGATGCTGTGCAAACTACCGGTGTTTTTAACCCTGGCCTGGGTTAGTAGATTTTCCACTGATGACGGTACCCTTAGGGGAGTCACATTTGACTAACTTGAAGAATTCAGAGGAGAACGGCAAGACCGACGACCCCTGTTTATTCAGATTACAAATACCTCTCTCTCACTTCAGTTCTGTGGATTGATCTGAACTTTCTTACAGACCATCGTCAGACTGTAACTCTTGCCAGCCGAACTTGAATGAGTTTGGGAACTTTATTTTATTCGCCTATATCAGCATAACTCTGCTATCTTTCGATTTACCTGGTTTAAGATGCTATATTAAGTGGTTGCTAATTGAATAATGTTTGCTAACAGCAAAACCAGACTCCAGGTGTGTTCTATTGCTGCTGATGGTTTTATCACACACATTTACGTGTACCTAACACTCCCAATCTCCGTTCTGAAAGGACGGACCTCCATTCCGATGTGGGTCCGCTGGAATTGACTGTCCCGCCACGGGGAACATTCTCTCCACATCTACTTTATCGATGGCTTTAAACATTCGATCATTTCCAACAACAACATCCGTCCCCCTCATTCTTCTGAGATCCAGCCATCAAAGGCATTACATGTTTGACTGTTTTGCCTTAACTTTGTGTAATTTTCAATTCAATGGGCATCGCAAACCCGCTGACACCCCTACACGCCTGATACAATGTCACAGGGCAAGAATAATTTCGAACCGCTCACAAAATGACTGCCTCCAGCATAAAGTTACAAGAATACTGGTGAAAAGTTCAAGGTACATTGGTTCTGAAATTATCTCTGAATGAAACAACCTTCAGATATCTAACAACTCCAAATCACTGAATCTGTTCGCATTCTCAGATTAGCGTGTGAGGACATATTTGCCGAAACCTGTAAACATTCACATACTGGCCTGCACGCTTCTCGCTCATCAATGAGCATCTCTATATTGTCGGACACATCACTAAATCTGTTCGCATCCCCAGACTGGTGTGTGAGAGCATATTTGTCGACACCACCCTAAATCTGCGTAATCCCAAAAATCAGTGCTCTCTCCATACACGCTGACTCCCCAACATGCATAATAGATTATCTCAGAGCGGGAATAATTTCAAATCGATCAGAAAATGACTGCTTCGACATTACAATCAGCACGCATCCCGAAATGCATCTGCAATTCCAGATCGTTTGACACACACAGATCTGTGTGTAACCTGTGCACCTCCATATTAGACAACTGACGTCTAAATCTGCGCACATCCCCAAGTCCGCATTCAACCATAAATCTGTGCGCATGACCGAGTAAGAGCTCGCCCTAAATCCATCTGCACCCCAGTACTGACGACAAACCCACATGCACGCTGGATTATCCGAAATCACGAGTCAGGTCAAACAGTTCACAAAATAGCTTCGCGTTCAAAAATCTAAAACAAACTTCCAAGTTCTATTATTAAAGTATCTATAAGTGAAACAACCTTGTCATTCGTCACGCCCCCCAATCCACCGACACACCCAAATCCGTGTGTACCCAAACTCGCCGCGCACATGTCAAAATCTCTCAGAACCCCCAAATCCGAGTCCGCCCCTATATGTACAATTGTTTATCCTAGAGAGAGAAACATTTCAATTATTTCACAAGATAGCTTAATCCACTTTAAAAAATAGCAAGAACAATGCTCAACGTTAAAGTGCATTATTTATCCGAGTATCTGTAAAAGAAACAATTTGAATTTTGGCATTATTCCCAGTTCCTCCGACATCCAAAATCCACGTGCACTCCCAAATCCATATGCACACCCAATTTACAAAAAATTTACCCAAAAATCACTTACAGATTAGATTATCCGAGAGGAGAAATAATTTCAAATAGTTCAGAAAGTTGCAACTTCCAACTTAAAAATCACAGCAAGAGCAGAGTAGAAAACCGGAAGTGTATTTATTAATAACGTACCTATCAATGAAACAACCGTGAGATTTGTCAGGACCCCAAATCCAAAGACACTCCCAAATCCGGGAGCATCTAAGACCGTGTACATCACCAAACCTGCTGATACTCACGTATCATTTGATCTTCCCAAAGGAAGGGTCACTTTAGAGTGACAGCATTCACCTTAAAGAAATCGCGAGGACATAGTGCTGCTATTATTAAAGAGACTATAACTTTGAGATTCACAACAACCCCAAATCGACCGACACTAACAAATTCATGAGCACCCATAGGCGCCGACACGCACCTAAACCTGTCCTCATCCCCAATCGTCAGGCACCCGTGTGCACCCCAAATCCATACTGACATCCTGTGCACCCATATTGGTACCTAATCTTGTGCAACCTCCCAATCAGAAAGCACCATCAGATACGTATGTGGTTCCAAATCCACACATCACTATGCACACGTACTCGCCGAAGCTCTCCTAAAGAGACCAAATCTGTATGTACCCACAAATCAGCTGATTTCACTAAATCTGTTCGCATCGCAAATCGGTTGCCGCCCATATATGCCGAAGCAGCCCTAAATCTGCGCAAACCCAAAATCGGTGCGCACCCCAAACCCTCTGACACCCGAGAGGCATAATAGATTATTCCAGACAAAGCAACATTTCAATCAATTCAGAAAATGACCGTCCAGAGGTTAACAAGCCATATGTGCGCCAAAATCCTTTTGCAGATCGACGGCACACCCAAATCTGCGTGTCAACCCAAATCCGTGTGCAGCCCCGTATTCAAGACTACACACCTAACTGATCACTGATCACTAAAATCCCCCAAATCTGCGCACATTCTCAAATACGAGAGCACCCCACAGGCATATTAGATGACCCAGGCGGATAATCATTGCAAACACAAAAGGGCTGTCTGGTAAAAACCACCACGTATCCCAAAGTTCCTACGTACGTCACCAAATCGATATGCACACAAAATTGTGGAGACTCATATATTCGCCAACTACCCTAAATTTGCGATCCCTAAAAAGGTGCGCACCTTTATATCGGAGCACTCCCCTAAATCAGTTTGCAACCCTTTATTAGAGAACGCTCCTAATACATGCACATCCACATGAACCAGAAGAACGTGTGCAACCCATCTTCGACGACAAAAAATAAAATTGCGCAATCGCAAGTTCAGTGCGCACCCTAAACCCGCGGACTCCGCCACTTGTACATCAGATTTTCCCTGAGCAACAATCAATACAAAACAATTGAGAAAATGGCAGCCTCGAAATTAATAATTCGCACGCAAATTTTGATCCGTCAACTCACCAAATCTATGTGTGTCCTATGATTGAAAAGGCAATCCGAATCAGCCAACATCACGATGTGCATCGTCAAACTGGTGCGCATCACCATGCGCAGCCCAAACACGCTGAAACCCCCACATTCATTTGTGGGGCTCGTTGTACACAGGTTTTGTCATCTTGTGAATGCCTGATTTCTTTCTTTTGAGATAATCTAATTAGCGGGTGTGTGTCCACGGTTTTGAAGTTGTGGGGATATATATTTGCATTTGGAGATGCACACGGATTTCATGGTGAGATAACACTGGTCGGAACAACCAAGCCGCAGAGGATAAAAATGGCCAGCGGCACATTCCCAACATTACCGCAAGACACCCTTCATCGTGAAACCGACACACCGCTCACTGTGGTCCTAAGGGGCCCCTCATCATGATCACGGTGAACTCCTTACCGTGAGCCCGGCAGAGCCCCCACCAACACATCCCACATCATGATATGACAAATCCCTGAACATAATATCGACACACTGTACTGTAATAACGATTCCCCGTGACTCCGACAATCTCCTCGCTGTGGCACGGACGCATCCTTCACTAAACCAGACACACCAACCGGGACCAAAGCACGTTCTTCACCGTGACACCGACACATCTCTCACCGTGAGACCAGCACACTCACCAGTGTGACAGCAAACCCCTCACCAGGACACAGACTCTCCAATCACTGCGACCACGACAAATCCCTCACCGTAACACCGACATTCACCTCACCGTGACCCGGAACACATCTAATCGGGTCACAGAATAATCTATCACAGTGACACCTATACGGCCCTCACCGCAATAACGACATGTTCCTGACTGTGACACGGAGTTAACCATCACCATGACACTGACGCCGACTCAAACGTCACTGTAAACGCTAAACATCCTTCACCGTCTCTCTCAGTATTACAGATTCGTCAGTCTCAGATCACAGCCGAGCCAAACTATACCCTGCGATGGAGACAGTATCAGGATATCTGCGGATTCTTTACCAGTATCAGAGGTGAGACAACATCACCCTCTTACCCCGCTCCTCATCATCGAGAGGGAGAGAGAGATCGGATGATGTGGGAAGAATTTCACAGTAGAATTTCTCTACTGCTGTGTCTGACCCCGGGAGTGTGTGATGGGACGGTGTGGAGGTAGATTCACTCTGTGTCTGACCCCGGGAGTGGGTGATTGGACAGTGTGAGGGAGATTCACTCTGTATCTGACCCCGGGAATGAGTAATGGGACGGTGTGGAGAGAGATTCACTCTGTGTCTGTCCCCGGGAGTGGGTGATGGGACAGTGTGAGGGAGATTCACTCTGTGTCTGACCCCGGGAGTGTGTGATGGGACAGTGTGAGGGAGATTCACTCTGTGTCTGACCCCGGGAGTATGTGATGGGACGGTGTGGAGGGAGATTCACTCAGTGTCTGACCCCGGGAGTGTGTGATGGGACGGTGTGGAGGGAGATTCACTCTGTGTCTGACCCCGGGAATGAGTAATGGGACGGTGTGTAGGGAGCTTCACTGAGTGTCTGACCCCGGGAGTGTATGATTAGACGGTGTGGAGGGAGATTCACTCTGTGTCTGACCCCGGGATTGTGTGATGGGACGGTGTGGAGGGAGATTCACTCTCTGTCTGACCCCAGGAGTGTGTTGTGGACGGTGTGGAGGCAGCTTCCCTCTATTCTGACACTCCGCTCTGCGGTGTGCTAAGAAGCTGTAGAGGGAGAATCACTCTCTCTCTCTCTCTGTTGCATTTGTCTTGTGCGCTGAGGGAATTTCTTTCCGTCTCTGACAGCTGGAGATGTGTGATGGGGCCGTGGAGATAAAGATTCACACTGAGTCTGACCAAGGCTGAGTGTGACTGGACTTTGTGGAGGGATCTAAAATCTGTTTGCTGAACCAGGGAGTGTGTGATGCGACGGTGTGGAGGGAGATTCATTCTGTGTCTGACCCCAGGAGTGTCTGATGTGATGGTGTGGAGGGATACTTATTCTGTGTCTGACCCCGGGAGTGTGTGATGGGACGGTGTGGAGGGAGATTCATTCTGTGTCTGACCCCGGGAGTGTGTGATGGGACGGTGTGTTTACACTCTGTGTCTGACCCGGGGAATGTGTGAGGGGACGGTGTGGAGGGAGTTTCACTTTGTGCCTGATCATAGCAGGAGCGAATGGAAGGAGTGGAAAGAGCTTCACTCTGTGTCTGACCTGGGAATGTGTGATGTGATGGTGTGGAGTGTGATTCACTTCTTCTTGTAACTGATTTGCAGATCAAGCCTGTTCCCAGGACTGGATCAAAAATGAAGACCGTAGTTATTTCTTATCCACCTTGGCAACATATTATGATAAAGCGAAGAAACATTGTTCAAACCTTCATGCAAAGCTGCTGGAAATAAATTCAAAACAAGGGGAGGTATGTGTCACACCGAGAGAAGAGATACTTAAAACAATCAGAAACTCTCTGGGTCAAACACAGAGTGAAGCTTCCACCACACCGTCCAATCACACATTTCCGGGTTCGGACACAGAGTGAAACTCCCAGCACACCGTCCCATCACACACTTCCGGGGTCAGGCACAGAATAAAGTTCTCTCTCTCTCGACCACCGCATTCCAGACTCCTGGGTTCAGGCATTGAGTGAGGTTCCTTCTTAACATTAATTAACTACTTTTAATTTCGCAGAATGTTGTTTCCAACTTTCCCCTACGTAAACACAGAACATACTGGGTTGGAAAGTGCAAGGACGGGTGAGTTTCGGACGTTTCCTGTATTGGGACTGGGTCAGAGCGAATAGGTTGGAGAAACACCGGGAATGTGGGAAGTGAGGGGGTTAGATTCTGACACAGGGCTGTGGGGTAGATGGTGGGGCACTGCCATCAGTTTGGGGAGTGATGCGGTCTGTGGGTAAGGTGGGTTAGTTTGGCGACAGACACGGAGCTGTATGATCAGTGCCAGCAGCGGGATTCGTTTGGTGAATGTCTCCGGTCTCCTCCTGGAGCTGTTCGGTACCTGTTGAAATTGTTTAACCTTCATTCATAGGGAAGTGACTTCAAGTCTTATGTTCAGGAAAGCTAATGGAACGCCCTTCTGCGATAACTGCGACTCGTCCACCTGGAGGAACCACTGCAATCGTCAACACCATTTCATCTGCGAGAAGTCTGCAAATTTGAGTACGGATATTCTTCAAAAGATCCAGGATCTCTGTCAACAGCCCGTAGGGCCAAACTGAATCACATCACAAGCCGTTTCCCTCCCCCGTATCTCTTCTGCACACTTATCTACTTCCAATTTTTTTTCCCAAATTTTATCCAAATTCCCACTTCACCCACTCTATCCCTTCCCCAACCATTCTACTACATGTCACGGGGTTTCTTTCATACTGCTTATGTTAACCAAAATGGCTTATTTGTTTTTTTTAAGTTGAAATGCTTCTTTGTTATGATAAGTGCTTTCTCTCGCAGTTTGTTTGGGTTTAGAATTTACTGAAAACGAGAATTGTATTCATTTGTTAACCAATTGTGATTAATGTTATTCTATCTCTTCTGAGTCTGTAAGCTATTGCTAGCGGGCTTTTGAGGGGGGGGGGGTCGGCATGAGGGGGTGAGAGACAGGGGACGCGGTGCTGTAAACGATGGAACAGACCCCGAGGGGGGGGGGGGGTTGATCCGAGGCGAGGAGGTTCGGTGAAGAGAGGAGACGAAGACAGACGTGCCGGGGGTGCTTGGTTGATCACCTCCTGTGGTCCTGAGCAACGATTCGAGGAGGTCTGAGAGGATTGAGCTCCAATGGTTGTGCACGAAATGGTTTGGACTTTGATAGGTTTGGCGTCTTTTCTTTATTTCCTTTTCCTTCATATATACTGTATCGTTATTAACCACTTAGTTCCAGTAATCTCTATAAAGTGTAATCATTTAATCGCATATGGTGTACTGTCTGTTATTTGGCGGGGCGGGGACATCACACAGCATCCACACAAGCTCATTTTCCAGTTTGGCGGGGCCGAAGGTCGCTCCCCCGAGACGGAAGCGAGCTGAGTGAGCCTGAGGCTAGCCAGAGGGCAAAAAATGTGTGGGCTCGTCCGGGATTGAAATTCCCTTGATTTTCTGTGTGATTGCCCTCTTTAAATTATGCATGCTGCGGGGAGGGAACGCTGGCGTGCCTCTGCTGTTGTGCGATTGCTGGTTATCTCTGCATGTGTGTTGGGTGGGGTGGCTGCTGGTACCTTGGAGGTCGTTGTTAGAGTTCAGACAAGCGGTGACGAAGTGATGGTGGTTGTACCATGGGTTTTCCACACTGTTAAAAGAGCGGGGAAGGACTGATGGGTATGTTCCAGCTATGGTGGGCTCCACCCGGTTGTTGGAATTATGTACATCCATAAAGTGGCTGAGGCGTGTGCGGAGCGGACCTCTCAGTTGTTAGGTGAGGGAAAGCGTCAGGGACTGGTTGGAAATTTGAGTATGCGGGCTGGTGATGTTGTTAGAACTATCTGGTACAATTACCTCGAAGTGACAGCTGCCAGTTATGGGTAAGTATGAGAAAATGCATTTGGTTCGATGGGAAGTCAAATGCCGCAGCTGGGGTGCTTACTATATCTGTGGCAGTAGATTGGTAAAAAGTTTACAGAGTATCTTCTTTAGCTACGGCGGTGATCTGATAGGTGTCGGGAAACTATGAGAAGGCCCAGTGGGTGAACGGCCTGGGGTCTAACAAGGGAGCACGTTCCGATCAATGTACCAAGGAACGGCCTAAAGGAACAAACCCTATTCCTGAAAGGATAGAGGGATCAGGCACTCAGGTGTCGTTACGGATGGATTGACGTCTCACTAAAGCCATTCTCGACACCGGAGCGTAGGTCAAGTTGCTGTACAGTACGTTTTACAACCGGTATTGGAAGCATTTACCCTTGACGATATTGAGGGCACTGGAGATTTGGGGTACTAGCGTCGGTGATTATCCAGACGACAGTTGTTGATCAGTGAAAATGGGGGTACTCAGAGGCCAATGTGGGGGTGCCTGAGGTTCGTGAATCGTTAATGCTGATGTGTCCAGACAGCGTTTCGAGTCTGAAGGGGACCAACACCCTGCTGTTGAAGAGGCGCCTGGTGGCCTTGCCAGAAGAGGAGGGTGAGCGCTGTTTGGAGGCATTGTCGATGCACCCATAGTTTCGAGCTGTTTGTGAGGACGTGTGTAACAACATTGCGCCGGTACCGAATTTAAACGAGAGCCGGTGGTGGTACGCCTTGGGGGAAGTGTCGGAGGGTGAGACCCTCTTAGTGGACGCTGCGAAATACCACGAGGGAGGGGAGTTGACGGCTGAAGACACCTCGGTGAGAGAAAGGTTGCGACGACTGGCCCCTACAGCCTTGGGAGACGTAGGCAGCGTGTGTGTGGATTATATTGCGCTGAAGAGGCGCACTGTCATTGACCAGAATATGGCTCCGAGGGCCGAAGAGGCGATGGCCCGTCTGAGTGGTGCGAAGTGGTTTAAGGTGCTGGATCTGAGGAGTGGATGTTACCAGATCCCGATGAGTGGGGCCGACAAGGAGAAGACGGCCGTTATAAGTTCCCTAGGATTCTTGCGGTCCCAAAAGATGCCACAGGGCATATCCGGAACCCGTGCAAACTTCCCGCGGGGCATGTGGAAGACAATAGGTGCAGAAGTAGACCATTCGGCCCATAGGGGATGTGGAGGTGTTTGGAGTTTGGCGGATGTGGATGATCTCCTGGTATTTGGTTTTGCCTCGGGAGAATATGAAGTGAGGTCGTTGCAGGGGCGGCTGAGAACTACAGAGTTAAAGTGTTTTCTGGACACGTACCAGGTCTGGCGAAGGTCGCAGCTCGTGAATGAGCGTCTCTACGGAATCAAGTGTGAAATGAAGACGGAGAGACCTGGAGAGAGTGACCTGGAACCAGTGGGAAAACTTATACGTTGGAGAAAACGAAGAAAGTTGTGTGACTGAGGGCAACAGCAAACTGAGAGCCCGAAGAGGGGAGTTTGACGAGGTGAAGCAATTGCGGACGGATCTCGGCAGAGGGAAGCGGAAGCTGGAAGGAAACCTGAAGATGACCATCGACAGTCTAAATGAAGTGGAAAACCTGAACGTTGGCCTGAAATAAGTCATGAGGAAGAAAAAGCTGGAGAGAAGGGCAGTGAATACTGAACTGGACGCTGACCAATCTTTAACTGCTGCTTTTCAGGTCGAGGTGGAAGAAGCTGTTGGAGTAACTGCGTCCCAGATTGAGATGGCCGGGACGCGTGAGTCAGAACTGCTGAGCCTGTGGCGAGAGTTGTTGGGGCCAGAGAAGAAGCCGATCTCTCGATTGCAGGAGGATGAAGAGACCGCAGGAGCAGTGCAGGCCACGTGTCTCGGTTTGGAGAAGATCAGACAGCAGCTGCCGATCGCAGAAATGAGGAAGAATACGGATTCGAAGGATGATGTTCTGGATGTGTGGTACATGCTGCCTTTCAATGACTTTCCCTCGATTGAGGAAGAGACCTTTGGCCCTTCTCCCACTGAGTCAGGTGTAGTGGGAAGGGTTAGCTGTGTGCAGTGGGGGCATGGGTGAGAGGTTGAGAGAGGAGTTGGTAGCGGGCCCGAGGTATCCCCAGTTGTATCCGAGCCTGAAGAGTTTCGGTGAGGGGGTACGGAGGTCTCAGAAGGGTTAGGGAACACCCAGATAGTTGGCCTATGTAGCGCCTGAGGAACAGGGCGTGCGGTTTACTGTGTGGGTAGGAGATGTCACTCTTTGTGCTTGGGTTACGGTGTGTTGGCAGGAAAGGTGGCGAGTTATTTAATAGTCATGAGGACATGACTTATTTGGTGGGGGGAGAGTGTAAAGGAGGGTTTCTTCTTTATCTTTGTTACTGCTTATGTTAATCAAAATGGCTTCTTTGTTTGTTTAAAGTAAGAATGCTTCTTTATTGCGAGAGAGTGCTGGAAGCTTGTTTGGGTTAAAATTTACTGATAACGAGAATTGTATTCCTTTGTTAACCAATTGGGATTAATGTTGTTCTTTCTTCTGAGTCTGTAAGCTATTGTTGGCGGGATTTTGGGGAGGTCGCCGCGAGGGGATGAGAGAGAGAGGACGCGACGCTGTAAACTGGGCGAGGAACGGACCCCAAGCGGGGGTCCGAGGCCAGGAGGTACCCCGAGGAGAGGAGACGACGATAGATGTGCTTGGTTGACCACTTCGGGTGGTCCTGAGCTGCGAGTCGAGGAGTTCGGAGGGGATCGAATGGTGGCTAGAAGACTTCAGTAATTGAGATCCAACGGTTGTGCACGAAGTGGTTTGGACTTTGATAAGTTTTTGGGCTAGGCGGGGACATCACACAGCATCCACACCAGCTGATTACCCAGTCTGGCGGGGCCGAAGGCTGCTTCTCCTAGACGAGAACGAGCTGAGCGAGCCTGAGGCGACCCAGTGGGTTACAATTATAAGGTGGTGCCGTAAGGTCGCTCCATGTTTCTGCTTTAATGTTTGAGTTGGAACAATTACCCTGACAATTCCGGAGGTTGTAATAGATTATAGGATGTTGGATAAAATTTCGTGCGCAAAGAAATGATTACCTTTTAAAGGTGTGCAGGACGTTGGGAACATCACTTAAATAATTTTTTTCAGTTTTGTGGCTGCGCTCTTATCGTGCTGAAAATATAGGTTTGTTTAATTTTGCCGTCTGTTCCAGTTCCCTTTCGCGGCAACGCAATCTTTATTTCCATCTCCGTTAATTGCGTTTAGGTTACACGATTTAATAGAGTTGTATGCCTGAGAGCCTGCTGGTTCATCGGTATATTAAGGAAAATTATTCTGATATGTTCACCATTTTACAGCTGGATCGAAAGATACTTTAGATAGGAATGTACGTGTGGCTGTTTTCTATGAGTAAATTACAGGTGACGCTGACAAAGCAACTAATCAATCAGCAGGAATGGCTGCCATAATTTTAGGCTTAGCGTGGGTGGAAGTATTTTGTTCTTGTAAAGTTGTAAAATGATCAGATTCTTTTTCGATTTTGATGAGTCTTCAAAAAGGTCATTCTAGCTGGAGGTCAGATTTACTGTTGGAAATTCATCAAATATTGATTTACATCAGGGGTCCCCAACGTTTCTTGCACCATGGACCGGTTTAATATTGACAATATTCTTGCGTACCGGACGACGGGGGGGGGGGGGGGTGGGGTGGGGGGTTTTCAAGTAGGGTTTCCAACTTTCTCACTCCCAAATAAGGGACAAAAATAGCAGTTAAATATGTGACACGTGTTTACCCCGAGAAAGACGACCATGACCAAGAAGCCTTATGCGGGCACCTGTGTGCGCATGCGTGACGTGTGCCTGTATGGAGTGCATACCCGTCGACAAATCAGTTTTTGCTTAATCTTCCCGATTCTGTTAATTGAAACTGCACTGTACCGACATTATTCCCACTTTATAAAGGCCGTGTATTTATCATATTCCTGCTTTTACTATATGTTAGTGTTATTTTAGGTTTTATGTGTTATTTGTTATGATTTGGTCGTTTATTACAAGTTCAGCAGTGCGTGACAGGGAATGAGAAAAGGTGCAGCTGACTCATCTCGTTTCGTATCGCCAAATCATATCGTTTTCTCGCCGGCCGGTAGCGCATGCTTTGCTGCCCGTTGCCGGTCCGCGGCCCGGTGGTTTGGGAGCTCTCTTTCCATGTCACTTTCTACTGGGTACCTCCATATAGAAGTTTTGAAGGGTAGGGGCGACTTGACCGGTCAGATGGAAAAACTCCTAAAAGTTCAACTATGGAAATAGATCATCCATGGAGTAAATCTGAAGTTAAGGGATTGGTGGTGTCAAGACTTAATGGCTTATGACTAGAGCGTGTGATAATGGGCACAACGGGAGACAACTTTATCCACTGGATTAAACTGCTGGGATTGTGGAAGCTAGTAGTACAGGAGGGAAATAAGTTACATAGACATAACATCGATGGCTGAATCTATCTATTATATACAGTACTATCTTGTTGGAAAAAAATATTATGAGTTGCGTGTGTTTTGTTATTATGAAACCGTGAACAGCACTATTACGGTCTGAAGCATATACGGTTAAAAGAAGTCAAATGCAGCCTTCATTAAAATCCTTGAGGGTTGATAGCTTGAATGTGAAAACACGTAGTAACTTATTGCAGTGATTTCAATTCAATTCACAGTATTTCATTTCATTACATACAACGCATGGGACGTTTTTTGGGTAACATTGGCTTATTTGGAAAATACCGTAAGGATTTTGTTTCTCTGAACCTCAGCCCAGTCCGCTTGGTGTCGGGAACGTCCTTTTAAGCTGGACTGCCAACCAGCACAGCCAGACTCAGTCTATCGTCGAAGGTGGAGACGGAAACTGGTATGAATGATATTTATTAGACAACTAGCGTCAGACTAGCCGACAGCTAGTCGGATTCTAAGGTCAGTGGTCAAGAATGAGATTAGATAGACTGAAACGCAGCCCAATGGGTGAGTGGCATCTCTGAGCAGTTAGTTGACTGAAGTCTGTCGGGGTCAATGCGGCACTGGGTCTCCAATACGGTGCTTTGCCTCGAATCCCCCCGACACACTATACCAGTGTCCCGAAGCTGGCTTTCGGCAGGACATTCCACCCAAGAATGACACCTGATAGATGGACTCCGAACGGGAGCTTCTGGCTTTTGCTCAGGATGCAGCTTTATAAATGAACTTGAACACCGAGGTGACCGGATATTTCAACGCGCTCATCGCCCGCTCTCTGAATTTCGACTGTGTCACCGCATATATAAATGTGTTCGTGCAGCAGCTAAAATCCCTCAACAAATACCCGATGTAATGAAAAATCCATTCGGAATCGCTAAAATCGAATCCCGTTCCCGAGACCTGATAATATATGACGTTTATAATATACGTCGTCCAGAGGAGGATGAAGCTGCCGGAGAGAGTGAAGAGTAAGATCACAGACCTCCTCCTGTTCTCCATCTCTGGGTCACTGCGGTTCTCTGCCTTGCCCTGAACCAGCAGACGCTTACGGACACGACTGGCCACCAAAATATTCCTGACTGTCAGAGCGTTGAGCAGAAGGATCACAGCGAAAGGGAGAAACGGAGTTAAAACCGTATCGAGCCAATCATATCCCACCCACCAGGGGTCAGTGAAATACTTGTCCATTAGTTGACAGAACCATGGTATCTGGTCGACGATCACTTTGGGTTCCCGTGTAAAGTAGCGTGGAAGGTTTTTCAAACAAGAAAGTACGCCGGTTGTTGTTAGAACCACAGCCGCAGTTTTCCCGGTGGAATATTTTGTTTTCAGATTCTGACAGCAAATAGTAACAAAACGATCAACAGTGAAAGTGACGGTGAACCAGACAGAACAGTCTGTGGCTGTGAACATCAGTACATTAATAATACTGCACACAGGGGTGATGTCCAAAAAACTCACGGGGAAGTAGTAATAATTGATTTGATACAAAATGACCCCGGTGACGATAGTCAGTAGATCTGCCGCTGCCATGGCAACTAGGTACCGAGTGGTGCAGGTAGAGAGGCCGCACTTACCCCTGGATAGGATCACAATCGCGACTAAATTCACTAGAGAGACGGAGAAATAAAGTAAGACAGAGAGGTAAAATAAAACAGGCACTGCGCATGACTACACATTCTCCGGGAATCAACACGGGATCGGGGAGTGCTAGAATAAGCAGCAGATAAGTAACATCAGGCACGGGCCACACCCACTCTGATCTACCCTCCTCAGTGCGGGGATAAGACGATGTCTGGCCAATCGTCGGCGATAAAAAGAAACGAACTGCATGAACATCAACGATCTCAGGCTATGTCGATTCCCGTCACTGATGGGGCCGGTTTCACTGAACTAAACGCGTCTGTCCAGGCCTCTGGAAACTCGGCTTCTGATGAGGCCGAGAGGAGATACAGAGCGGAGCAGCAGACACAAGATACTGGAGGAAGTCAGCCGGTCCGGCGGGATTCGTGGCATTGAACAAACTCTCGTTTCGGAACGAGACCCTTCTTCAGGATGAAGCGGTTCGCCAGATTGCGGCGGATTCAGCGAGTAATCAGGAACAATATAGCAACCAGAGACTGGGCGGCTCCGTTAATGGATCAATTTTACATCGTCCCTCAATTCGACAACACACGGCAGCTACCAAGGGTTCAGGTGAGCAGTCTAAATTATTTAAAAAATAGGCAGTGGTATTTCGCTATGACAGACCACAGTCAAATATGGAAGAGTTCACTCTGGTAAATTCCTCATACACAATAAATTTCACAATGTAATTTCGTCCCCGACTCAACTTAGCAGAGAGGCGTCTCTTACCGGCACTGCTACAAACCTGGACAAAGTCCCATTAAAAACACTTTCTATATAACCTTCCTAGAGAGCTGCCTTTCCCCAGCAATGGGACAAATCTACAGAGAGTCCCACTGTGATCCTCCAGTCTCACCTTCCAGAGATCTGCCTCTCAGCAGCACTCGGACAATTGTGGACAAGGTATGATTCAAAGCCTCTCAATCTCACGTTCCCAGAGAGCTACCGGTCCCTGCCGCTGGAACAAATCTGGAGAAAGTCACTGCAAAACCCTCAAAGTCACTCATTCCCAGAGATCTGCCTGTCTCCAGCAGTGGGACAACTTGGACAAGGCGACATGAAAGGCAAGAACAAGGTTAGGGTCGATCAGTTGAATTAGAGCAAAGACAGATATTGCCTGTTGTTTGTCATCAAGTACTAAAAACTAAAATATTGAACTGACAGGGTCAATATATTTGACCGATATTTGTTCAATGATCTTCAAAGTGAAAGCCTGTAAAATGATCATAAGCAAATATATACCGATTAATACACAAAACTGCTAAACATGAAGTGTTCAGCTCACTCACCAGGAACTCCAAGGACGGCAATGAACACGTAGAATATTTTTTCCGCACTCTTATACTTATCCAACATTGAAGAAATGTTCTTTGTTCAGTGATTTGTCCCTCTGTGGTACATGCAATCTCTTGAAATGAAATGCTGAGACAGTACATGCATGGGGTTTTTAAAACGATTTGGCGACACCACAGGGACAGATTTCAACAGATTTAACAATAAGGATTATTTTTAGCTATTTGCAAACCATTTACGTCAAACAGGTTCAGTCCGCATGGCGTCAAACGCGCATTAATTTAGTGAATTATTTTTGGACCATTGGTGTGAGTTCGTTTGTCCCAACAATGTTGCCTGAACCTTCTGAAGTGATTTGTCAGTTACCTGTCCTTCCACTGTAAATATGTACTACAAATGAACCCCTTGACAGGCACAGAGTATTGAAGTAAATTATGTCGTTGTAGGTTGTGAATATATATTAAATCAAAAACTGTTACCATTCTACTGAAGAGAATAAACTATTGATGTCTATTTGTGGTGACGAATAAATACTTTCATATCCATTGGGTCTCTACCTACCCCTGCCCGACTGAACACGTGCCCGTATACCTCGAATCACTTTCACCCTCCTTGTTTCGCTCTCATCCAGCCTACCTCCGCGAACTTCACATTCTGATACCAGTTTAACAACCTTAAAATCCCTTGCCCCGGTCGTCCCTTTTTTGACTATGGATGTCCAGCAACTATACACTTCTATTCCTCTAAAAATGACCCAACCGGTTAAAAGTCATCTACACTTTATTTGGAGTCACGAATCACTACAAACAGAAACAATCACTTCTGATCATTTAGTCAGTACCGAATTGTTATTCTGCCAAATCCCATATTGCACCATCACCATACCTCTCAATACACCTGCCGTCCATGTACTTATCCAGACTTCTGTGTAATTCAATCAAAGCCAATAACCACTTCCGTAGACACATCTTCCCACATCCGCAACACCCTTCGTGTGAAGAAAATGCAGCTTTCACCCTTAAGCTGCAATTTATAGTCCCATTCCAACCTCAGGGACAAAACCCTGCCGGCAATTACACTGTCTATAGCAGTTATAATTCTCTATACCTCCATGAAATCTCCCTTCATTTCCCTACGTTCCAGGGAATAAAATCGTAAGCTCTTCAACCTTTCAATGCAACTCAGTTCCTCACTCGGAGTCCTGCCATGTGCAGAAGTTCGCTGATGACACGGCCATAGTGGGGTGTGTCAGGAATGGACAGGAGGGAGAGTATAGGAAACTGATACAGGACTTTGTGATATGGTGCAACTCAAACTATCTGCGTCTCAATATCACCAAGACCAAGGAGATGGTGGTGGACTTTAGGAGATCTAGGCCTCATATGGAACCAGTGATCATTAATGGAGAATGTATGGAGCAGGTTAAGACCTACAAGTATCTGGGAGTACAGTTAGACGAGAAGCTAGACTGGACTGCCAACACAGATGCCTTGTGCAGGAAGGCACAGAGTCGACTGTACTAGAAGGTTGGCGTCATTCAATGTTTGTAGTGAGATGCTGAAGATGTTCTATAGGTCAGTTGTGGAGATCGCCCTCTTCTTTGTGGTGACGTGTTGGGGAGGCAGCATTAAGAAGAGGGACGCCTCACGTCTTAATAAGCTGGTAAGGAGGGCGGGCTCTGTCGTGGGCAAAGTACTGGAGAGTATAACATCGGTAGCAGAGCGAAGGGCGCTGAGTAGGCTACGGTCAATTATGGAAAACCCTGAACATCTTCTACATAGCACCATCCAGAGACAGAGAAGCAGTTTCAGCGACAGGTTGCTATCGATGCAATGCTCCTCAGACAGGATGAAGAGATCAATACTCCCCAATGCCATTCGGCTTTACAATTCAACCGCCAGGAGTAAGATATGTTAAAGTGCCGGGGTTAGGACTCAATGTATTTAAGTAAACTACTTAAGAACTTTTTAAAAGCTATTATTAATGCTTTTTGAGAGGGTGATTTTAGATGCATATCATATTTTTACTGAGTTAAGAATTGTATGTAATTAGTTTTGCTGCAATAAGTGTATGGGACATTGGAAAAAATGTTGAATTTCCCCATGGGGATGAATAAAGTATCTATCTATCTATCTATCTATCTATCTATCTATCTATCTATCTATCTATCTATCTATCTATCTATCTATCTATCTATCTATCTATCTATCTATCTAAAAGAATCGTCAATATTTTCTGCACTGTTTCAATTTCATTAATATTTTCCCTGCAGGCATATCACAGAAACTGCACACGAAGCTCTACATTAGGCCCCATCAAAGGCTTAAACAACTTTAACGTAACATCCTATCTCCTGTACTAAATGCTTTAATTTATGACGGCCAGTGGGTCAAACGATCTCTTTTCGATCCTATCTATCTGAGCTGCTATTTTCAAGTACTTATGAACTTGTTTTCAGATCCACCTGTTCTTCCGATTCCTCTAGGCCCAACTGCTCTGAGAGTGGTCAGGCACCGCGAATCTGTGTCCACCGCAAAATCCTGGCACACATCCACATCCGCTGACAACGCAACGTGCATATCAGTATATTACTGAACAAAAATTATTTCAATCGGATCACATAATGGCTGATTCCAAAGGAAAAAATAGCAAGCACAAAATTCAAAGTTCAAAATGCATTCATTATAAAGTATCTAAATATGAAGTAATCTCGAGGATCGTCAAAACCTCACATCTTCCGACACCCGTGAATCGGCACGCACTACGAAATTCGTGCATCCCAAACCCATCAACGCGCTGAAATGTATGTGCATCCCGACACCCGACATCTAGTATTAAAACCCAACAAAAGGCAACGAACAAAAAGCTATAAGAAAGGAGAAGATTAAATGTGAGGGCAGACGAGCCATGAATATAAAGCAGGATACATTTTTTTTCAATTATTTAAACAGTGAAAGGGATGTGAGAATTGATATTGGACCACTGGTAAATAATGCTGGTCTGGTAGTAATGGGTGACAAAGAAATGGCGGAAGCAATTAATGGATACTTTGCATCTGCCTTCAATGTTAAAAAAGCTATCAGTGAGCCAGAGGTCCTTGAGTGCCAGGGAATAAAGACTAAGCACCATTGCAATTACATTGCTAAGCAAACTCACCGCTCCTTAGGTGTATTAGGCACCTGGGGCACATTGCTACGTCCCAGTGTCTTCAGACAGTTTGCTGAAGAGAAAGGGGATGCATTGATCATAGGTATTCAAGAGTAGTTTGATTGGTGCGTGTTTCCTGAGGATTGGAAGTTTACAAGTGACACTTCATTCTTTAAGAATGGAAAAACGCAGAATAAATGGTTGTTAAGGATGAGGCGGCTCGCGGCGACACGTGTAGCAGCAGAACTATCAATAAATAAGAATAAATATTTTCATTTTAGTCTGATATAGCTAAAAGCACAACTGCTTCCAAGGTCGGTACAGTCAAGATGTTTAAACGATATGCGAAAACTATCGCTGCTTAACATTGCCGATCTGAGACGGATTCGTCCTCGTCGGACTCCACACAGGAAACCTGGCCACAGATCAGGGATGTAAGTGCGTTTAAGGAAAAAGGGTTTTAAACTCTCAGTGCCGACTATTTTGCTTCCAAACGTGCAGTCCTTAGTAAACAAAATCGATGATATCAGAGCTGGGGTGATAAATCAGAGGGACATTAAGACCGCGTGTGTACTTTATTTCTCGGAATCTTGTTTTACACCTCCAGTCCCGGAAGCAGAGAGGCAGATCAACGGATGTACAAAATACCGTCAGGACAGATCTACAGAGTCTCTCAAAAGCAGAGGTGGTGAAGTACGCCTCATGATCAACTCTTCTTGGTGCACAAATGTATTAGTGCTGAGCCAATTCTGCTCAACAAACCTGGAATATCCGACAGTTAAGTGCCAACCTCTCTACCTATCGCGGGAGATTTCCAGGATCATTTTGGTAGCAGTATACTTTCCCTCTCAGTCCAATGTCAATTAGGCTTTAGATAATCTGAGCAATAGATTACAATGCAGGAAACAGCGCACCCGAAGGCATTCGCCATAGTTTGGGTGGATTTTAACCAGAGCAGTCTGAAAACAAAAATAACATTACCATCAACAGATCACTTGTTTAACTCGCTGTAAGGTTTCACTGCTAAAGCAATGGCTTACTTGAAATGTACACTGCTGAGATAACGGTTTCTCTGTAGCAGCAATGTTTGGGTTATGGCTGGAGATAACAGGATTAATGTTAACCAATAAGAGATTGTTGCAGTGTCTTGTGAGTCTAGGAAGATGTTTTTTTCTCAGTCTTTTGCCGAGAAGAGATGAAGAGGGAAGACGCGTGTGGACAGAGCTGGTAGACCAACGGACGGAATGGACTGGGATCTGAAGATTTAAAGTTCGGCGACGTTCGGAGGAGACCAATGGTGGAAGGATGACTACAGAGTGAGCTCCAACGTTAACTTTTGACTTGAATTGGGCCTAAACCTATATTCAGATTAAGATTTATAAAGTTCAATCCTTTAATTGCCTATAGTGAACTGTCTGATATTTTGCGTTGTGTGTTTGTAACATTACACAGCATCCACACAAACGTGATTTTCCAGTTTGGCATGCTGAAGGTTGCTTCACCTTATAAACTTATAAAACTTAAAAAACTTATAAAGAATCTGGGAGATGTGAAGGAAGAAATACAGGGGATACGTGAAACTGTGTTGGGGGCAGGGGTGAGGTAAAGAGCTGGGAATTTGATTGGTGAAAGTCACGCAGGGTGGAGAAGGGGAATCTAATAGCAGAGGACGGAAAGCTATAGAATAAAGAAAAGGGGGAGGGGAACCAGAGAGATGTGAGAGACAGGTGTGGAGATAGGTTAGAGAGGGAAATTGGAATGGGGAATGGTGGTGGGGGGCTCATTTCTTGAATTCCGAGATATCGACATTCGTGCCATCAGGTTGGAGGCGCCCCAGATGGAATATAAGGTGGTGGTTCACCAAAATGACTGTGGTTTCGTCCGGAGAGTAGAGGAGGGCATGGATATACATGTCAGATTGCGAATGGTAAGTACAACGTTTCTAGAATTTAACTGGGTGGCGACTGGGAGGTCCCTCATTTTCTAGTGGATGGAACGTATGTGCTCGGTAAAGCAGTCTCTCAGTGAACGTCGGGTCTCACCGATATACAGGAGGCGACACCGGGAGCAACAAATACAATAGATGACCCCAGCAGGCTCACAGTTGTAGTGTCACATCACCTGGAAGGTCAGTTTGAGGGCATTAGTGTTAGTGTCGGAGGATGTGCAGGGTTAGGTGTGACACTTGCTCAGCTTGCAAGGGCAAGTGTCAGGAGGGAGATTAGTGGCGTGGGACAAATCGACAACGGAGTCGCAAACGGAGCGATCCCTGTGGAAATCGGAAATTGGGGGTAGGAGGAAGGGAAGATGTTTATGGTGGTGGGATCCCGTTGGAGATGGCGGAAGTTACGGATAATGATGTATTGGACGCCGAGGCTGGTGGGATGGCAGATGGGGACAGGTTAGATAGATAGATAGATAGATAGATAGATAGATAGATAGATAGATAGATAGATAGATAGATAGATAGATAGATAGATAGATAGATAGATAGATAGATAGATACTTTATTCATCCCCATGGGGAAATTCAACTTTTTTTTCCAATGTCCCATACACTTGTTGTAGCAAAACTAATTACATACAATACTTAACCCAGTAAAAAATATGATATGCATCTAAATCACTATCTCAAAAAGCATTAATAATAGCTTTTAAAAAGTTCTTAAGTCCTGGCGGTTGAATTGTAAAGCCTAATGGCATTGGGGAGTATTGACCTCTTCATCCTGTCTGAGGAGCATTGCATCGATAGTAACCTGTCGCTGAAACTGCTTCTCTGTCTCTGGATGGTGCTATGTAGAGGATGTTCAGAGTTTTCTATAATTGACCGTAGCCTACTCAGCGCCCTTCGCTCAGCTACCGATGTTAAACTCTCCAGCACTTTGCCCACGACAGAGCCCGCCTTCCTTACCAGCTTATTAAGACGTGAGGCGTCCCTCTTCTTAATGCTTCCTCCCCAACACGCCACCACAAAGAAGAGGGCGCTCTCCACAACTGACCTATAGAACATCTTCAGCATCTCACTACAGACATTGAATGACGCCAACCTTCTAAGGAAGTACAGTCGACTCTGTGCCTTCCTGCACAAGGCATCTGTGTTGGCAGTCCAGTCTAGCTTCTTGTTCCTATCTCAGGTGGTGTCGGGGGAGGGTGGTGAGAGTGCAGACCTGCGCGAAATGGAAGACATGCGGTTGAGGAGAGCTTTGATGCTGGAGGAAGGCATCTTCTTCGTTTTAAAAGAAAAAGCTTATCCTGAGAGTATAAGCGGTGGAGATGGCAGGAACTGAGTGAAGGGGCGTGGGTGCCATTTTTACTAGTAACAGGATAGGAAGAGGTATAGGGCAGGTAGCTGTGAGAGTCGATGGGTTTATAATAGACCAGTAGATATGATTTATCTAGAGATAGAGAGATCGCGAAATGGGAAGGTAGTATAAAGAATGGACCAAGTAAATTTGAGGGCAGGGAGGAAGATGGTGGCAAAGTTGATGAAGTCGACGAGCTCTGCATGCATGTAGGAAACAGCAGAAATAAAGAGTGACACCGCCGAGACAACGAAAAAAAAACAGGCACACCTGCGTTCCATGACAGTACTCATGACTACCAGGGTGTTCTAAGGGCGGGGGAGTGGATACTTTTTATAGTCACTGTATTTGTTATCAGATCAGTGAGAATTACCAATTCAATACTCCAATCGAAAATAATCTGAGTTAGATCTGGATAACCAGTGTCATTACTGCCGGTGATATCTGCGATTCATCTTTAGTAGCATGGTTCAGCTGACGGACGTGCTTAAATTCAGATATTGCTGTTCTGTCAGTGATGCGACAGGATAAGGAGTGACTCTGATGGTCCGGTCCGTGTAGTCCGCGTTCTGGTTCACGGTCTCTCCGTGTACACCGGACTCAGGGTCCTCTGGCTGTCCGTTGTTTCAGTCGGGCTTCATCATAGGCACATGATTCTCATATTGCGGCTGGAATATAATGTGCCCTGGGTTCGACTGTGTTCGCTGGTTCGTCTCGTCGGTATCTCGTCCTCGCCTCTGTGGGGTCAGTCAAGCTGTTCTTGCCGTTACCCTACGGTGGGATCTGTCCCTTCCTGTTCTTGCCTCCGTGGGGTAGGTCGGGCCGTCCTTGCCGTTACCCTGAGGCTGGACTTTTCCCTTCTTTCCCTCTGAAGCCTGGCCTGAAGCCCTGCCGGCTACCCACGCCTGAAGCCCTGTCTGCTACCTACGCCTGAAGCCTTGCCCACGACTGCGTCCTCGCTTGTATCGCCGTCAGGTTCAGCCGCCGGAGTGAGACCGGAGCCTTGCCACGCCAACAGAAGGAACTGTCTATCTTTGAGCTTGGATCTATCTCTTTGTGTCCCTGTGTTTAGCGTCCGTGTATGAATCCCGTTCCTATGTCCTGTCCCCAAGGAGGGGTCCCGCCTCTGTGCTCTGTGTTCCTGTGCTCACGTCCAATGCTCCGAGGAGGCTCCATGCCGTGTCCAAGGCTCCGAAGATGCTCCAGTTCAAATCCAAGATTCCGAGGAGGTTCCAGTCCGTGTCCAAATCCAAGTCGTAGCCGAGACCCTGAGTCCCAGTCTCCTCCTGGACTAGTGTCCGTGTCCAGCTACGCCTCTCCCCGCTTTTGCTTTGCTGTCCCTCGAACTAGGCTCTGCGTTCTTGCTCTCCCTCGATCAAAACCAAATCTGAGCTTCATGTCCCCGTCCAGCCCTGGAGTCCCGCGTCCTGCCCCACGTCCATCCCTGGAGTCCCGCGTCCTGCCCCACGTCCGGCCCTGGAGTCCCGCGTCCTGCCCCACGTCCAGTCCTGGAGTCCCGCGTCCTGCCCCACGTCCAGTCCTGGAGTCCCGCGTCCTGCCCCACGTCCAGCCCTGGAGTCCCGCGTCCTGCCCCCACGACCAGTCCTGGAGTCCCGCGTCCTGCCCCACGTCCAGCCCTGGAGTCCCGCGTCCTGCCCCACGTCCAGCCCTGGAGTCCCACGTCCTGCCCCCACGTCCAGTCCTCGCCTGGATCCGGAGTCCGAACCCGAGTCAAGACCCAGGTTCCGGGTCCCTGTACAGTCTCTGGCTCCGAGTCCTTGTCCAGGATCCTAGTTCCTAGTTCCTAGTTCCTCGTCCAGGTCCCACTTTCCTGCTCTAGTCCTGGCTCATGCCCTGTCTCCTAGTCATGTCCAGGGCCTGTGTTTTGTCCAGCGTCGTTTCCTCCCCACTTCCCTGGCTTTCTTGATACACTTCGTCCACATCCTCTTACTTCATTGGCTGTGTCTTGCATTACAACGCGAAGATTTGTAATAATACAGCGAACTTTTCTGGCTGCCGTCTCGGCCATTGCCGATATTATTACGAATGCAATAACAAAAGTCAATGTTCAATGCCTCTACCTGTCTTGTAATTGTGATCATTCTTTGGGGCCTTTGTCCCTAAATGTCTCTCCTCCAAGCTCATAACCACTTTCAGGGCAATTCCGTCCGTGGCATCGGTAATATCTTGGCCTGACAGGGATTGTAAATGACGTCATCGCTGACAATTGGCTTTATTGACTTCAGCTGGATAGATTATGAGCATTTTATTTCTTGTAAGGGAGCGGGAGTATTACCAATTAAGAAGAGGGACGCCTCACGTCTTAATAAGCTGGTAAGGAAGGCGGGCTCTGTCGTGGGCAAAGTACTGGAGAGTTTAACATCGGTAGCTGAGCGAAGGGCGCTGAGTAGGCTTCGGTCAATTATGGATAACTCTGAACATCCTCTACATAGCACCATCCAGAGACAGAGAAGCAGTTTCAGCGACAGGTTACTATCGATGCAATGCTCCTCAGACAGGATGAAGAGGTCAATACTCCCCAATGCCATTAGGCTTTACAATTCTACCGCCAGGACTTAAGAACTTTTTAAAAAGCTATTATTAATGCTTTTTGAGATAGTGATTTAGATGCATATCATATTCTTTACTGAGTTAAGTATTGTATGTAATTAGTTTTGCTACAACAAGTGTATGGGACATTGGAAAAAAGTTGAATTTCCCCATGGGGATGAATAAAGTATCTATCTATCTATCTATCTATCTATCTATCTATCTATCTATCTATCTATCTATCTATCTATCTATCTATCTATCTATCTATCTATCAATGTGGTCTCCATTGTGCTTGAATAACCAGTGCCTCTGTAAAGATAATGTCTGGAGTATGGTGACAGAAATCGGGGAGACTTGTGGGCGATGAAGATTAAACAATGAAGTCGTGCAGTGAACAATCTTCGGGCAACGAAGTTATGGGAGGGAATGTCGTGCCTTGTTGTAGAGACGCTATGGAGATGGTGGAAGTTACGGAGAATATGCTGTTTACAGCGGTTCGTGGCGTTTTCCCTGGGGACGAGGAGACCCAAACTCTTCTGCTAATTTGGGTGGGAAGGAGTGATATTACCCGCGGGAAATACAACAGAGAGTGGTGAGGGCAGCATCGGTCGTGGTGGAAGGGAAATTCCTTTTACTGTGAAATGTCTTGAGAGGAAATTCAGATCCAATGAAATGATAGAAGGGAATGCTAGTGTCCATGTTGATGGAGGCATCGTCAATATAACTCTGAGAGTCAGTAGCTTGGTTTTGTAAAATATGTCGGCAGATAACCTGTCTCTGGGAATTGGGGACAGTAAGATCGGGAGAAAAGAGTGGTGTCAGAATGGGACCAACCTGATCTGAGGGCGGTGTGGGAACTTGTAGGCAATGTAGATGAGATTGACGAGCACAGCGTGGGTGCAGGAAGAAGCACGAATTCAGTCGTCACTGCAGAGATAAACGGGTTGTTTCGGGAAAACAGACGCCCTCGCGGGAGTACGACCTTGCAGATGGACCAATGTATTCGGCCGGGCAGAAGGACTGCACGGTGGAAACATGGGGCAAAATGCGCTAAGAACAGTAGGGCAGAGATGAGAAGATAGGCCGGAACGAGGGACGAGCTGTGCGGCTGTATAAGAGACTGTTCTATGCAATCGCCGTGTTGGAAGTGTGAGTGGAACAAGGATGGCGCCGGGCCCAGAGGAACAGAAAGTCGCCGCAATGTGTGCAACGTTAGTTAGGTCTGGGGGTGGGGTGGGTGGAGACTCCGCTAATTCACGACTTCCTCCCTCCAAGGAGAGCAAACGGAGATTTTACCACATTCTTTAGCTGCTCCCTGAACTTGGTCTGTGTAACGGCGTAAAGGGCCGTGTTTGTACAGCAGCTCAAAAGCTGCAGAATAATGCCCAGCTCTCGCAGCGAATCCGGCGGTCGCCCAGACGTGGTAAGATCATACAGCCGATCCCATGCAGAATACACAGTGAAAGGCGCCCACAGCAGGATGAAATTGCCGGAGACGATCAACAATAAAACGAGGGATTTCCTGCGTTCCTCCATCTCCGGGTCTCTGGCACTCTGTCCGTTTCCTGGAGCCCTGAGTCTCCTGCGACCTCTGCTGGTGACTAATACGTGCCTGACGGTGAAGCCGTTCGTTACGAGAACCAGCACAAATGGGAGTACAGGGGTGAGGAGGTAATAAAATAGGTCAATTCGAGTCGTGAGTTTGAAATAATAAGCTCTCGTTACACAAATGAATGGATCAATCATCCATGTGTATTTCTCTGAGAGACGAAAATACCAGTAAATATTCTTTAAACAGCTGGTCACAGTCACTGTCCCCAAAACCACAGCCGCAGTTTTCCCGGTGCAATATTTTGTTTTCAGCTTCGGTCAAGAAATGGCGATACACCGATCAAAGGTGAATGCGACGGTGAACCAGACCGAACAGTCGGTTGCGGTGTAAATCAGAGTAGCGTGGATATTACATCCCTTGGTCATTGATTGGATGAAAACGTCGTACGACGTGTACATTAGTGGAATCTTGCTCATTATCAGGTCCAGAATAAGGACCAGAAGATCTGCCGCTGCCATGGCAACCAGGTAGCAAGTGACAACTCTGGAGAGGCCGCACTTTCCACGGGACAGGATGAATATGGTCACAATGTTCACTGCCAAACAAAATAAAGCAATCAGGTTAACTACGTGAGGAAGGGTTCAATTAAAACGAGCATCTAATGTGTACCAATGATAGACGGAATAATAGCGACTATCAATCAATAAAATTCAACCGTCTTGCAAAGCAGTGTAAACTCAGTGCAATCTGTTCGATGGACTATCAGCAACGGAACAGAAAGCGGCGAACAGAGATAAAGATGTCGGATGATTGGGAAAATCCGGACGTGTTGAGAGACAGAGAGCTGAATGATGGATGATCTATTAAGTCTCCGGAATCTCAACTGGCGGGAAATAAGCGTCCTTGACATCCACCACTTTTAGTTGATCGTTACCCAGGGCGCCTGGATTTGCAGATGGAGCAGCAGCCCAAACCTCATTATTGCACCTCTCTTCTTGTTTGCCGACATTGAGGGCGGGGGGAGTATTACCTTGCGATGATACCACGAGTCTCACAGTACTGGTGTCTTTACATTCGAATGCATTTCATTAATATTTCGAAAATGCATTGTTTTTTTCAGCAACAATGACGTTGATTTGTTACCGCAACAATACGTCATGTTCATTATATCGATAATTTGCAGTGGTCTATCATGTTTTCAGAAACGTGCTACATGGGGTTTGTACACCGTCAGATGCGGATGGCGTGAAAATGTACATGAAGGAACTTTGCATTTTATACATTTTCGGTCACAATCCGAAAATGCATTTACGGATACAGTGGGGAGGAGGATGGCGGGAGCCAGAAGAGGCAGCCAGGAATTATATTGCGGAGACAATGCTTACTTTGCTTCAGTGGTATCTCCGACAGCACATGACATTTGGAAGGGTATCAAAGAGTTTATTAGTTTCGAATCTGACCGATATTGATTACAATGATCAGAGGGAAATGGAGGAGGTGTGTTCACCAGAACGTTATTTTTTCTACGGGAAGACAGATAATAGAATATCTCTCCTTGGCGATTTACGCCAACACAATTCTGCTCCAGCCTCAGAGTGACTATTAAAACGACAACAAAAGAACGTAAACTGTTAACGTACTTGGATATAGAGCAGGCGAACGCAAACATGAGCAGGTGGAACCATTAAGATAAATGTTCACGGTTAGAGAACTTGCATAAAATGCCATTTTTGAACTACAGCAATTGTGGAATAGTAAAGAATGTACGGATTCTGGGGTTATCCCAGGAGCCAATATGAGGGAGCTAGTTCTGTTTGGAGCAGAAATGAGAGTGTTTCCTTTGATAATATGGAAGACACGTCCGAAGGTCTTCAAATCAGAGGGACCCGGTTATTGCTGAGGGTGGCCCTGGAGTGCAGATAACAGTCAGACCGATTAGCCACGGACAGACTAAGGGTTTGGAACCCTGTTGGATTCGAAAGTAATCTCAAGTGAGGATGCAACTTGATTCACAACAGACACTCCTGACTCGAGGATAGAGAGGATGAAAACAGGGTATTCTTTAAAATTGTCAGGCGGCGGTGTGCAACAATTTTATGCAAGTTTATTCATCAGAAATTTGCCAATTGCATCCAGAGCATTTATGGGGTAACGTGACCAAAGCACACGATCCATGACGGTTCATGTATTTCCTTCCCAACACCGTTCTCCTGCACTCTCTGCATAAACTTTCCCCCTGTTAATTACGCACCATTCAAACTCCGCTTAAAGTATGCCCAGTTATGAGGCTACGGCAGTCGTTTGGTGGCAATGAATTCCAAAGACACTCTGCCACTGGCAATAGATAGATAGATAGATAGATAGATAGATAGATAGATAGATAGATAGATAGATAGATAGATAGATAGATAGATAGATAGATAGATAGATAGATAGATACTTTATTCATCCCCATGGGGAAATTCAACTTTTTTCCAATGTCCCATATACTTGTTGTAGCAAAACTAATTACATACAATACTTAACTCAGTAAAAAATATGATATGCATCTAAATCACTATCTCAAAAAGCATTAATAATAGCTTTTAAAAAGTTCTTAAGTCCTGGCGGTTGAATTGTAAAGCCTAATGGCATTGGGGAGTATTGACTTCTTCATCCTGTCTGAGGAGCATTGCATCGATAGTAACCTGTCGCTGAAACTGCTTCTCTGTCTCTGGATGGTGCTATGTAGAGGATGTTCAGAGTTTTCCATAATTGACCGTAGCCTACTCAGCGCCCTTCGCTCAGCTACCGATGTTAAACTCTCCAGTACTTTGCCCACGACAGAGCCCGCCTTCCTTACCAGCTTATTAAGACGTGAGGCGTCCCTCTTCTTAATGCTTCCTCCCCAACACGCCACCACAAAGAAGAGGGCGCCCTCCACAACTGACCTATAGAACATCTTCAGCATCTCACTACAGACATTGAAAGACGCCAACCTTCTAAGGAAGTACAGTCGACTCTGTGCCTTCCTGCACAAGACATCTGTGTTGGCAGTCCAGTCTAGCTTCTCGTCTAACTGTACTCCCAGATACTTGTAGGTCTTAACCTGCTCCACACATTCTCCATTAATGATCACTGGCTCCATATGAGGCCTAGATCTCCTAAAGTCCACCACCATCTCCTTGGTCTTGATGATATTGAGACGCAGGTAGTTTGAGTTGCACCATATCACAAAGACATTCATCCTCATCTAAGGGGACATTCATCTATACTGAGGCTACGCTCTTTGGCCCAATACCCTTTCGGATGCATCCCTTGCAGGACGGTTCCACCTCAGCCTGGTCCCCTAACCCCATTCTCCAAAATCCCACCGAATCCAGACACAGGGCCATTAAACACGACACATACGTCAAATCAATCTTCCCTGGATCATTTTCGTAAAACTGCTGCGGATCATCACAACTGCCAGAACATATTTTCTTAGACAGGGGTCCACAGGATAGTAAATGATCGACGTACATACAGCAAAGAACAAGTTAATTAACACCTGATATGTGTGACAGCGGTATTATTTATCATTACGAGAGTTACAGCTGAGGAGGAAAATGCGTAGTTCAGTATTGTTTTGTTATCTTTGGAAAGAGACTCACCGGGAAGAGCAATGATGGCGAGGACGGGGAAGAAAATCACTTGAATGGTGATAATCATATGCGTGATTCGAAAATGTACTGTTATCCAATCATCATCTGCAAAAATATGTGGAAACATCCAGAAGACATTTTTCCAATTTCCCGTTATATTCCACGCTGCTGGTCCGAGATTTTCATCCATTACAGAACAAGCTAGTCTCTCCCTCTTTGTATCGCTCCCGATGTCTGCCCGTGTCAGGAGAGGCTGCTCTCGCTTAAACTGGGGGACTGAGTGAACCTGACTCTTATTAATAAGATAGAAACTCTCCGGTGACGTCAGCAGACTTCCTTGAAAAAAAAAAGATGCCTATTAAGTTCCATGAAATGACAGGTAGAGTGAACCCTTTGTTTACCTAGTAGCTGAGGAACAATTGTGTAGATTCGTGCTGCAGTTATGACATAACCTGAAATTACAAATAAATAAGTAAATAAATTAATAAATCTCAGAACGGTCCGGTGGGCTAACACAGTTTAAAGTCGAACAAATTGGTCCAAAAATAATAAACCAATATTTGTATTTTCGTTATAAAATTTCGTGTAAGGAAAGAGGTAAATTAGTCGAAAATCACATCTGAATCCTCCTTGGCGTGGGTACAAATGGGAAACAGAAAACAGTGTTTCAAAAGCAGAGAGGTATTAACTTATAATGAGGAAGGTTTATGAGAGAGAAACAACTATCAGCTTCTATGTAAACGTGCTCTCGTTTTGGAATTGAGTAGCGAGTAGACAAGAAAGGCAGACTTTCGGGTGTGGGAAGACAGAGAGTGAGAGTGTGAGAGACAGAGACAGAAAGAGACAGAGAATGATGTAATTAGTTATCAGCAACTGGGTTCCATCCAGCACAATTTGTATCAGATGACTCGTAGTCGTTAAGTATCCTTTGCACACAGTTTTCCTGCTTTTTCACAAGTGTCTGATTGGTATTTCTCATATCATCCTCACAATGTAGTCGTTTAATAATCTTCAGCATTTGTGTCTCACCTCCTTCCGAATTCTTGATGTCCTGAATCAGAAAGAAGCATGGAATTACATTACAACCCGTGAACGTACCCGTACTCCATACAAGAGGCCACGCCGCAGTCATACACGCATTGGCACCGTACGGAAGCTGATGCTGTTCCGCTTGGTGTAAAGAGTCGGTGTGATAGGATGCCTTTTAATTCAGGGGCATCAGCATCTTTCTGTGAGAATACTTTGTAGTTATGAGCAAGGAAAGGGGATGCTGTAACTTTGGACAATTCTTCCCCCGCTGTAGATCACACAGAAACAAGCAGCCACCAGTCCACTAACTCGGTGTCTTATTTTATTGTACACAAACACGTGGCGAATTCATTGACTCTGAATGTGGTGAACTGCATCTATTTCAGACTGCAACTCATCTGATTGGTGATGTGCAATAATTGTCTTTGCTGTTCTACACGGTCTCGCTGACACATCACAAACCTGAACATTTATTTGCAGCTTTTTTCACAATATTTTAAGTGTGACTATGTTAGAACCACAGTGGCACGCAAAAGTCTGGGCACCGCTGATCAAAATTTCTGTTGCTGTGAATAGCTAAGCGAGTAAAAGGTGACCGGATTTCCAAAAGGCATAAAGTAAAAGAAGACACATTTCTTTAATATTTTAATCAAGGGTTACTTTTAGTTAATCTATCTTTTACAGTTTCAAAATAACAAAAAAAGGACAAGGTCCCGAAGCAAATGTTTGTGCACCCGGCATGGTCAGTACTTAGTGACACGCCCTTTGGCAATTATCACAGCTTGCAAACGCTTTCTGTAGCCAGCAAAGAGTCTCTCAATTCTTGTTTGGGGGATTTTCGCACATTCTTCCGTGCAAAAGGCTTCTAGTTCTGTGAGATTAATGGGCCATCTCGCATGCACTGCTATTTTTAGGTCTATCCACAGATTCTTGATGTTGTTTATGTCGACGGACTGTGACGGTCAATGCAAAACATTCAGCATGCGCCTCTTGAGGTACACTATTGTGGATATTGAGGTGTGTTTAAGATCGTTATCCTGTTGTACAAGCCATACTCTTTTCATCTTCAGCTTTTTTACAGACGGTGTGATGTTAGATTCCAGAATTTGCTCGTATATAATTGAATTCATTCTTCCTTCTACCAGTGAAATGTTCCCCGTGCCATTGGCTGCAACACAAGCCCAGATCACGATCGGTCTACCCACGTGCTTAACAGGTGGAGAGGAGAACGTTCCATTTTAACTTCATCAGTCCACAGAACGTGTTTCGAAAATGCATCAGGCTCGTTTTCACGTTCCTTTGCAAACTTTTGTCGCTGAATTTTGTGGTGAGGATGCAGGAAAGGCTTTCATCTGATGACTCTTCCATGACGGTCATAATTGTGCAGGTGCGCTGCACAGTAAAACAGTGCTCCACCACTCCATAGTCTCCTAAATCTTCCTGAAGGTCTTTTGCAGTCAAACGGGGGTTTTGATTTGCCTTTCTAGCGATCCTACGAGCACTACTCTCGGAATGTTTTCTTGGTCTTTTAGACCTCAACTTGACCACCACCGTTCCTGTTAACCATTCATTTCCTAATTACATTACAAACTGAGGAACCGGCTACCTTAAAACGCTTTGCTATCTTCTTGTAGCCTTCTGCTGGTATGTGGGCATCATTTATTTTGATTTTCAGAGTGCTAGGCAGCTGCTTAGAGGAGTCCAGAGATACTGATCGTGGGACAAGGTTTGAGGAGTCAGATTATTAATAAAGTTTTGAAATTTCCATCACCTGGTTTTTCCTAACGATGATTGTGAACAAGCCATAACCCTAACAAGCTATTTAAAGTCGGAGACCTTGGTAAAAGTTATCTGAGAAATTAAATCTCTTTGGTTGCCCAAACATTTGCATGGTGCTCATTTCCCTTTTTTTTCCACTTTAAAATCGTACAAAACAAAAACAATGCTCCAATCTTGCTTAAAGTGTTGAAAACAATGTTTCGGCAATAACTTTATGACTTCTGTTGATCAGTTCATCTTCCATTCACTTAACTATTCACAGTAACAGAAATGTTGAACAGGGGTGCCGAAACGTTTGCATGCCACTGTTCGTTTAGATGCATGCTGTATATGCTAACAATTATATTTACTATATTATTGACAGCATCGGAAATCAGGAAAATAGACATCTGTATAAAGCTGCAAGTGATATTCTTAGCTTCCCCGGGGTGTGACATTAATCTGCAACACTGAACACAAGCTGCACCTCTTTTCATACTTTAGGTTCTTTATCTACTTCTCCACTGAACAATGTACGGAAGTATTTTTGTGCAGAGAGACAATATAAAGAGATGTAAGATGCCCTTTCCTCCGCTAGTCGGCAGGTCACACTTCAGCATGGTGAGCCCACCTGCTTCACCCGCTACTCTGCCTCCATCCCACGATCAGGGTCACGTCCAGCCATGTGAGTTGGTACAGGGTCGTGTATATTACAAGTGCTGGCTATGCGACCATTGACGCCAGACAGAAAATCTTTGAAGAGTGATTATTATCGCTGGGGTCCTTGAACACAGGGACGAATTGTTACCGTTTAGCTCACTGACGTTAATGAGATTGTATTTGAGATTGTGGAGGAGATTCTTGTGAGAGAACAACCTGTACAAAAGGGAAGGATTACACGGGAATACAATAGGTCAAATGTCCTTGCGGGAAGGATGGCTAGAATTTTTAAGGTGGGTTTAAATTAATTTAAAAAGGGGGCTGGGAACAGGCGTGATAGTGCTTAAAATGTGGTAGTTGCTTGCCAACAGAGCAACGTGCAATGAAACTTCTAGCAAAGTAAGGCTGATGACAGGGCAAGATTGCAAAGGCGGGCAAAATCAAAATGTGTGAATACTGGTCTGGCGGTGTTATATTTTCTGGAAGTGCGCCGGACTCAGCAGAGAGTGGTGTGGACACCCCAGCGGATCTGTAGTTCGGAACTCAGGACATTACAGACCCCACAAACATGAGTAAGGATATTGTCTACAAATTTAAACGGGAAATAGGAAATGTATGCTAAAAGGACAGGGCAACACGAGTCATGGAAGAATTCAATATGCAGGGAGACTGGGAAGATCAGGTTGGTGTGGGAATGGTGGGAATTTTCAGAATGCCTGCGAGGTGGCTTTTTCGAGCAGCTCGTGGTTGAGACCGCTGGGGGAAGGGAACAGATATTCTAGATTAGGTGTTGTGTAATTAGCCAGAATTGATTAGAGTGTTTGGTAAAAGAGCACTTTGGAGAAAATGATAGCTTCATGAAGGAATTCACACTGAAACATCAGAAAAGGGAGCTGGAACGGGATGCATCGGAATTACTGTGGAGTAAAGAGAATTACAGAGGCATGAGAAAGGAGTTGGCCAGAATTGATTGAAAAAGAACATTGGCAGGTATGACAGAAGAGCAGCAACGGCTGCAATTTCCGTAAAGAATTTGGAAGGAACGAGATATATGCAGCTGAAAGAGGGGCAATACACACAAAATGCTGGTGGAACGCAGCAGGCCAGACAGCATCCATAGGAAGAAGCACAGTCGAAGTTTCGGGCCGAGACCCCTCGTCAGGACACGGTCTCGGCCCGAAACGTCGACTGTGCTTCTTCCTGCTGCGTTCCACCAGCATTTTGTGTGTGTGTTGCTTGAATTTCCCGCATCTGCAGATTTCCTCGTGTTTGCGATCCTAAAGAGGAGATGTGTTCTAAAGGAAAGATGATACAAACGTGGCGATCAAGAGAAGGGAAATTGAACATAATAGCCATAGAGAAGGCAGGTAATAGAGCAAGAATTAATGGGAATTCAATGACTGGGAAGTTTTTAAATTACAACAGAAGGCAACTAAAAAGTCATTAAGAATCTAAAGAAGGAATCCAAAATTATGCTAGCCAATAATGTTAAAGAAGGTTCCAGCAGTATCGTCACATAGACAAACTTAAAGAGAGAGGCGAAAGTGGATATCGGGCTGGAAAACCATGCTCGAGAGGTAGTAATGGCGGATAATGAAATGGCGGACGGACTGAATAAATGTTTTGCATCAATTTTCACCGTGACACTGGCAGTATGATGGAAGTTCCAGGTATCAGGGGTCACGGTAGTGAAACCTAAACTCTACACAATAATTCCAAAATCAGAGTTGCCCCGTGGATAATGTTCTGCATACCTACGGCTAAATTCCTTGTCGCATTTCAGAATCTTCAATGCAAACTGAATCGTCATGGCAAACATCGTTCAGCTGTCATTTTATCACACTGGCACATTAGCTAGTGCACCGTGCTTTTAAAGTTGTGGATGTTGTGAAGATTTAATTGAACGGAGGACATTATATGCAGCATCGGATAGGCCATTCTGTGCCCGATGTTTTGCCGACGTTGACACCACTTTATACTGTGTGAAGGATTACCCCTCAGTTATAACGGTCAGTTAGGGACAGGCAGATTCTGTACTTATTGTATCATCGAATACACAAATAAATCTACACAACCTAAAACGCCTGTGTGTACTTACAAAGTTTCCAGGACGTCCCCGCCCCCAAAAAACGGACAAAGAATAGAACAGCTAGAAAGGAGTCAACGCTGGCCAGGTTCTTCCTTGCCCCGATCTCACCACCACGTGTCCTACCTGGGGTCGTTTATTCAGCGACCTGCGTTGTTTTGCCTGAGGGGAGTTGTGGCTCATTTGCACTTGAAGACTCCCGTTGGAATCTACCGTGAATGGTGAATGAAGATGAAGGTAACATGCCATCAGCGGAATCAAATCTTTCTTTCTCTTTCCCAAAAGGAGGTTCTCCGGAAACTAAATATATCAGCCGAATAGTTTCTAGCCATCCTTCCATCGTCAGTGGAACTTCATTGTCCTGTTGTCTGGAGCCTTTCTCCGCAAACCCTACATCCCGTCCACCCGCAAAAGACACTTGGAGCATTGACCCCGTGGTAAATCGTACCGAGTCTGCTCAAGGATGACTAACGTTGGCCAGATGCTGCCCTGTAATCAACGATCATTGTTGATAGCTGTATCTTTGTCAGCTCTGTTCATTGCCCTGACAGATGTATTTGGACTGCAGTGAGCTGAGAACTGTAAACGCTATGCTATGTCTGAATGTTCCTTTGTTCTCGTACTAGGTTTCATGACAATGTTGTGAACTTTCGTCTCTGATACCACCCGTCCCTCACCAGCGCCCACTCCAGCCCACCCCTACCCCGTCATTGTCTTCACCGGACCACCAACTCGAAAAGTCGTTGGAACGCGCATTTTTTTCTGCTTATTGTAAAGTTGTTGAATATCACCGGTCAGGGAATAATGACCCTGAGACGACAGTTGAAGATCGCATAAGAGCGTCGATTTGAATTGCTGTCAATAACTTTCATTGAATAACCTATTCAGAGAAACACCGATGCGTAACGGTACTAGAATGCCGACAAATATTGTTTCGTTTGTGCGTTTTCGGCATTAGTTTTCCTCTCTGATCAGTCTGTATCTCTCTGTAACTCCAACCCGATATCAATTCTCAAGGTTTGGGATTGTTTATTGTCACTCATCAGCTGGCGAGCATAAAGAAGAGTGAAACGATTATCACTGGATTCCGATGCACACTGCGTATAAAAACACAAAAAAATATATATAATCGCAATATTATAAAACAGTTGGGACTGTCAGAGAGGTGTGCAGCAAAAGTATGGTGGCTTCCGAAGACGATAAACTTGGCTTCCGGGGATTAATGTTCAGGCCGGTACCAGCGGGTTGGCGTCTGCTTTGACTATTGCACAAACGTCATTGTTCTGGATCGATGAGGAAATCATAGAAATTGTTAAAACACTAGGCTAAGCAATAAGAGCAAATCAAGGACAGGCAGGTGCTGCCCTACCTCTGGCGGGGCAGGAAGAAAATACTCAGCTTTTTCAACCTAGAGACCATCTACATGAAACGACGCCGAACAAAGTCTGTGTTAAGAACGGCCTATCAGGTGATCCTGGTGACAAGGACTGCTGTGGACGTCCAACTGGATACACGACACCAACTACAAGTTACCTTCTGCTGAAGTACGGAAGTCGGAAGACTGAATTATGAGGACATTACTTCGGTTGTTTTGAATATTGGAGTTCACTATGCCGGGGAAATCCTACGGTACTTAATTGGGCTTAGCTTATGAATATGCAACTAATGTAGTCAGTTGTTGAGTTTGTCGGGCGATTCCTCCTCATGAAACAGGGGTTGCGCCCTTGTGGCCAATTCCCTTCAACGGGACGGAGCGAGAACGTTTCTTTAAAATGGCCAGCAGCTTCAACACCTATTACTGGCCAGAAAAAGGGAAGGAATGGATACAGGATAGACAAGATAATCAACAGGAGAACAAGGTTATATGGATATCAATCAGCTCGATATTAATTAATGGACGTTGATTCGTGGGATGGTCTATGCCAAACGATTATTTAACAACTCACAATGTGCCTCGTTTGCCTGCCGCTACTCAAACAGCTGGAAAGTGCTGGTGCCGAAAACAAAGGCCGGGTCAGTGAATGGGAAGGAGCAGCTGCAGAGAGAATACTGACTTATTCACCGTAACCTTTGCAACTCTGACAGGTGCTGACGATTAGTAAATGGCACATACTGGATACCCGTCGTTAACCCTGGTAACGTCTGAACTGGACTGGATGTTGCTACCCTGGATTTGCGGTACCGGCGGTACTTCGCTCCCATGACTCAAACCACCCCGCCCATCCGCGAAGGAAGAGGGGGATTACGCTTACAGAAACGTTCCGGATGCTTACTTTTCCTACGCATGCGGCAGGGAGAACAGCTCAAGGACTGACGCGGGTGGATTCATCCCACTAAAAAATGAAACGGCCTTAACTCCGGAGATTACGTAACTGAAGAGAAATTAATTATCCGCTGATATATTAGCTGCAAGCACAATGGTTTTACAAAATCGTATGACCCTAAATGTTGTGTTCGGAGTCACTTATGCCACCACAGGACACACTGGGGTCTGATATTGGTGTTAATTTTAAATGTTGTACGGGTTATCCGATGTACCTGCGCCTTAAGGCCATGGTTCTGCCCCGGACACGTGGCAATGTTTACTAAATTGAAACTGGCATCTTTTGACTCCTAATGTGATGAAAACGCGTGTTTAAACTTGTGGCCGCTCTCCTCAGATTAGAAAGTCCCGATTACGGGCAAGTAGGAGGAGTGGGGTGGATCTAGCAAACAAAAAGGAGAGGATTGTCGAAGGAAAAATGACAAAGGGTTAACGGAATCATGGGCATTATGTGATAAGAAGCAGAATGAGCCTATTTTACTTGCACTAATAATGGATCAATGTCATTAAAGAGGAACAGTCGGCCGCTGTCGGAGAGGCAACGTTATTAACGGTTTGCATTATGCTCCGATTAATGAGGAACTTGTTGTGTAAATGATAATTTTGTGTTAATTGTGGAAACAGTGGCTTCCGGCCTGCTGATCTCGTGTGATTAGATTCGGCGTATAAATTTGAACTGTAGCCTTGACTTGGCGGACTCGCTGTCCCTTGGAGGGACGGCTTCCCGTGGTAACTCAAAATAAAGGATACAGCTGGTTTTGAGGTTTGATCGGCACAGTGAAGGGTCCCTCCCGAAGCAGTGATCATAATATGACAGAATAGAATTCATCCTGCGGTTTGAGAGCGAGAAGCTAAAATGAGATGTGTCCGCATTATAATGGAATAAAGGGAATTCCAGAGGCATCCGTTGGGATCTGGGGAAGTTTGATTGTAAGGGGACAGTAGCAGGTATGGTGGCAGAGCAGCAATGTCTGGAGTTTCAGACCGCAATCAGAAGGCCTAGGACACATTCATCTGCAAGAGGAAATAATCCACAGGGGTAATACAGCAATCACGTGTGACTGGAGAGGCAGAGGCAGCATAATAACAAAGGACATGCGATACAACAGCTCAGCAAGAGTGCAAGACTAGAGGAGTGGAAAGTTTTTTTGTTCTAAAACAAAAACTAACACAAGACAATTAAACCAATAATGAGGGGAACATGAAATGAAGGTAAACCATCCAATAACCTAAAAAAAAATGATGCGCATTAGCCAGAAATTAGAGAGTGCCGGGGGGTACATGATAGAATACGCACATGCCGGTACGTTTTCCTGAAAGGGAAAACTTTCCTGACTATTTGAGGAAGTAACAGTCAGGATACACAAACGAGATGTTGTTTACCTACATTTGCAGAGGCCTTTGAAAAAGCGCCGCACATCAGGTTGCTGAACAAGATCAGACCTGATGGTATTGCAGGAGATATTACAGTGGAGGGAAGGTTGGCTGACAGACATTGAGAAAAGAGTCGGAGTAAAAGTGGCCTACCTGGTAGGCTGCCAGTGAATAATGGTGTTCCGCAGGGGTCTGTATTGCGATTCCTGCTTTTCCTGTATAGGCCAACGATTTGGATGCTGGAATTGATTTTTTTGTTACCAAGATTGCAGACAATGAAATAAATCGTTTGAGGAGTAGATAGTTTTGAGAAAGCAGGTAGCTTTCAGGAGGCTTTAGACGCATTCGGAGAATGGGCAAACGTAGGTGTATATAAGAGCAAAGATCTGATGCTGCGGTTTTGTTGGTGAGACGGTACTTGTAGAATTGTGATAGGTTTTGTCCCCCTTGTGAAAAACTGACCTAATATTGAAAAATGATTCAGAGGAAATTCACGAGAATAATTCCTGGAATTAAAGGGTTAACTTGCAAGGCGGGTTTGATGGCTCCGAACCTGTACTAGCTTGAGTTTAGATTAGAAGAATGAGAGTGGATTTCATCCAAAGTTATTAAATATCAAAAGCCCTAGATAAAAGGGTTATGGAAATGTTGGTTCCAATAATGGGTGAGTCTAAGACCAGAGGGTATGTCCTCAATTGAGATCTGTAAATAGCAACAGCAAAGACTGTCCGATGTTCTTCATCCGGGTTTCGTTGTCCACAGCGAAGTAAGAACAGAACGGCTTCCGAGATACAACAGATTCCCGGAGCCACTGAACGCTACTGCTGTTAATTACCTGAGACAGAGTATACACCGACTGTGATATTGCTTTAAATTGCTTTACTTCATACATTGTGAAATCATTGGACTTTCAAGGAACGAAACCTAAGACAAATTTTCACTGCATTTCGGTACATGTGAGATTAATACTTATAAAGCAGAAATAAACCCAGACAGTAGAAAGTCTGGATAGAAATTCCGGTGTCAGCTGCAGCGACACACCCTGAGGCTCAGGGCATCACAATTATCGGCAGGAAAAAGGCAGTTTTATTCTCTTGCAGGCAAGACTGGCGTCTCAGGTCAGGCAGCAAAGACGATTATAAAGGATACCGAACACAGAGAACATCGGATTTTTTTCCCTCACCGGAAGATTTTGCTACAGATCCGAAACACGACGAAATCACAGAGTCTGACAACACAGCCGAAGTGTCTGGATGAACATTTAGGACATGGAACTGGTATCATCAAGTTCCAAGTCAGTGAGAATTGCTGATGCCGGAAGTGGTGTGACAACTTCTCGTACGTTTGCGAACCCGTGATATGACCCTGTCTTCCGTCAGCGGTTCGGGCAAGGGAACTGAGTGTGGGCGGCCTGATCTGTCCAGGGACTGTGACTCCCGCACGGTGGGAAGTCTTCCTTAGATCTGTTCCTCGTTACACCGCGGGCGGATGGAAATGGAATCGGGTTAATATTGTCAAATAGACCGAGATTCTGAGAAAATCTTCTCTTGTGTACTGGTCATAAAACTCAAATAATTATACAGAGCAATGAAGTAGGTCACGATAAATAATAAAAATGCGGAGTAAAGTGAATCATCTACAGATACAGTGCAGAACAGGTAGACTAAAAAAAGAGGAAAATCACAGCCAAATAGACTGGGAAGTGAGTACTCGCGATTCATCAATAATCAGCGGAGCAGGTCTCGAGGAACCTGCGGTTTCATTTGCCGTATTTTTTGTTCCTTTTCCAAAGTTTCCCCGACCTTGATTGCAAGGAATATCGGCGAAACAGAGTGACGAATCATGTGGCGATAGTAGATCCGCTGAGTATCGAGTCGAACAAGGAGTACGCCGGACTTTTGCCTGCGATGCGGGAAGAATTAATCCAGACCGACCGAACTAATCCATGCAGCCCCCCATCCACATTCTTGTCCAAACTTCTCCGAAGGGTTGAAATCGAAATCGCGTTCGCCACTTGCGCCGGCATCTCGTTCCACACTCTCACCACCCACTTGACCTTTCACACTTAACCCATGACTTCTAGTTGTATTCCACAAAAACCGGTGGAGAAAAAAGAGAACTGGTTGCATTTACCCTATCAATACTTCTCCTAATTGTGTAAACCTCCCTTCATGTCCCTTTAATCTTCTACGTTCTAAGCAATAAATTTCAATCTATCCGTATAACTGAGGTCCTCCGGACCTGTCAACGCCCTTGATTATTTTCTGTACTCCATCGATCTTGTTTACATTAATCCTGTAGGTAAATGGCCGAATCTGTACACGGTACTCGAAATTAGACCTCGTTAACGCCTTATTCTCGCAACAAAAAGAACCAGTGGATATTTTATTACGGCCATCATTTGCTCCCTGAACATGGTCTGGGTGACGCAGTATATGCAGAGAACGGTGCCCAGAGCAGGAGGAAATTGCTGGAGATGATCAGCAGTAAAACGAGGGGTTTCCTGCGAGTCTCCATTTCAAGGGTCTCTGGCACTCTGTCCCTTGTCAACACACAGGAGTCTCCTGCGCCTTCTGCTGGTGACTAAAACATGTCTGGCGGTTAATACATTCGTCAGGAGAACCAGCAGGAATGGGATTACGAGGGTGAGGATGTAATTAAATAAGTCTATTAGCCTCAAGATATATGGGGACAAAGACCCGGAAGGCTGGCAAATAAATGAAGCAATCCTCAGTGTATAATAACCTGCGAGTCGAAAATACCAGTAAATGTTCCTTAAACAGCTGATCACCGTCACTGTCCCCAGAATCAGAGCCGCTGTTTTCCCGGTAAAATATTCTGTTTTCAGCTTTTGGCAACATATGGCCACAAATCGATCAAATGTGAAAGTGAAGGTGAATAATAGGAACAATCGGTGGCGATGTGAAGAAGGACGGCATGTATATTACACACGGGTGCAGACAGAGACCAGAACATCGAATGGCGCGTAACTATTCGGAATCTTGCTTAATATGAGATCCAGGACAACGACCAGAAGATCCGCTGCTGTCATGGCAACCAGGTAGCCAGTGACCACTCTAGAGAGACCACACTTTCCTCTGGACAAGATTAAAATCGTCACCAGGTTCACTGTGAGAAGTATAAAAAAATCAGTCAGTACTCATCAGGAAGCTTTCTCCATTAAATGGACATCTAATATAACTCGTGCGTTTCTATGCTTAGTCATGTTTTTAATTTTAATGAAAAGCAATTACTATGTGAAATCTGTGAAAAGTCGAGCAGAATATTTGCGGTCAAATATCACCCAGGAAATAGCATTAAATATCAAAGATAACGATCACTGATGATTGGACAATTTCGTACATGTTGAGGGAATAGAGGTAGAAGCAGCATTAAATACTAACTCCGGTGAAACGTAATTGCCATGAAATAAATGTCCGCAACACTGACACAGGCTCCTGCCCTTGATCATGATAAAGTACCGTGCAAAACTCTTACGCATATATAATATAGCTGGGTTGCCTGAGACTTTTGAACAGGGCCAACTTCATCAACGTATAGCGGAGAGCGAGTTTGCGAATCTGGCGGGAGCAAACGGTGTTGGTAAATGGGAGGGTGGGGATGTGGAACAGTGGCAGAGGAGGACTGCCGGGACGGGTTGGCGTGGGTGCAGACACACCCAGTCCTGAGTCACCGGCAAGGTCATTCTATTCCAAACAATTGTTTACAGAATGTCTCTATAGTGCTTCCCGCTCCGTCCCTCTATCTTCTTTTCCCAACCGTGACTCCCCTCTCCCTGCTCTCTTCTCACTGTCAGTCAACAGCAGATCAGGTTCATCATCACTCTCTTATGTCACTGAATTAATTGTTTTGTTTGCAGTGGCCTCACAGTGCAATGCATAAAATTACTGTAGTACAGTACTGTGCAAAGGTCTTGAGCATCCTATCTATCCTATGATAGATCCTATGCTAGCCCGATGCGTTAACCAAAAGTGTCCTGTCACTGATCATCCTGTCAGCAGTAGCTCCGTTGAATTCGCTCATTGAGCGCGTGTGTCAGAGCTGCGGTATCGAACCAAGTTTCACACGACCCGTCAACTGATACAAAGCAGCCGAAATAAAGCTTGGAGAAACTGGTAGACTTTCAGGAAAGCTGAGTGGAAGAGCCGACCTTCCGGCATCAAATGATGTGATCACAGACCGAAGGTTACCTGCTCAGATCGTACTCACTTGGAATAATTCCTGCAAGGTACTTTATCCCCTTCAGAAACACCTTCCCGTATTAGCGGCATTCCCCTCATTCTTATGCATTTTATTCCATTCCTGACGAAATATTATTTAGCCGCAGCTGTGATCCCCCTCCACAGTAGCACAGTAAGAATATCGTGGCCTATTCGCAATCTTACAGTTTGCAGGTATGTTTTCAGTTTTGAGCAAGGATTGAGTTCACAGTCCAAAACAAACTCCGATGATAACAAAACTATCAGTTCAGGACATTTTTGTAATGCAATCGGAGAATGCAATCAGTTTTAGGCAACGACTACCGTAAATCACTGAGTCAAATGCGCCCGCCAAATATCAGTAAAAACATTGGCAAATTACAAAAGTTGAATTCCAGTCGTAGATATAACTATGATACAGCCAACATGGTGAGGAGAAGCATGAGTCATCGCAACATTTTAATGGAGGGATACTGGAAATTGTGAACGCTTTCCTTTTGATGAAGAACATTTAAACGGATTTCAAGGAATAATTCCAAACTTCGAGCAATAACGCCGAAGCTCATGTTGTTGATATGAGGATTACTATTTTTTTGAAATGACCAGAGAACAAGAGAGGCGGGAGGATTCAAAATAGCTTAACTCTTTGAGGAGAAGACAAATAATGGGCCGTTTCACTTTGCTTTCATTATTACACAATTCCACGATGGGGTCAGAGTGACAATCTAAAAGGGAATCAAGGGAAATGAAATATTTACTTTGCTGGAGACAGGAAAGGACAATGGGGAATTTCGAAGGGGCGGAACAGTTGATAAGTTTAGATATTGTGGGGATGGAGCTGCAGTGGGACGAATGCCAATAGAGAACCGCGAGGAAAGGACCGGGGGTTCTCTGGACCTCCCGAGAGTTTAAGAATAGACAGCTGGCCCTGGGAGAAGTAGAACGGGGGAATGATCTGTTTATGACATGGTTGGCCCGTACGAAGCTTCAGTACGCTTGTGGACTGTCGCTGTTGGGGAGTGACCCCGGCGTGTAGATGACACAGTCCGAACAGTTGCCTGCAGGAATAGTGCGGATTTGGATCTCAGATTACACTGACCATCGCAAATAGACAACAGAGCAGTTGTCTCCGGGAATATTGCCGATATTAAGATCAGATTAAATTCAATGGAAACACAACGCGAGAAGCACCTTGATTCAGCACCAGATATTCCCGAGGCGAGTATGGTGGAAACAAAAATGAAGCAACGTCTACAGATGCAAAATATCAAAGCCTTGACCCTAAACTAATTCGAGCAAAGATTGAACACAGTTTGCCGATCAGATCATTGACTATTACACTGGAACATTTCTAAAAGCCACAGTGAACAACATCGGTTGCAGATTTTAGAGTGCTGAAGCTTTCATATCTGGTGTGTGACAGTAGCAATAATTTCAAATTCGTTTTACACATTAGATTCAGCCGGAAGAGCAACCATAGCGAGGACGGGGCAGTAAATCATCCGAATTACTTTTATTGCATACACGATTCGAAAATGCAAGGTTATCCACTCATCATTTGCAAAGAGAAATTCAGCAGCCCAGAGGGGATT